>NW_015971550.1:0-44517 GCF_000182565.1 Spizellomyces punctatus DAOM BR117
CTCAACCCTAACCCTAACCCTAACCCTAACCCTAACCCTAACCCTAACCCTAACCCTAACCCTAACCCTAACCCTAACCCTAACCCTAACCCTAACCCTAACCCTAAACCCTAACCCTAACCCTAACCCTAACCCTAACCCTAACCCTAACCCTAACCCTAACCCTAACCCTAACCCTAACCCTAACCCTAACCCTAACCCTAACCCTAACCTAACCCTAACCCTAACCCTAACCCTAACCCTAACCCTAACCCTGCTATGTGTCCTGGTTTCCTGCACCTGAAGCAGGCTCCCTTCTTCCTGAGTTCAACCTTCTCAGCTTCAGTGAGTCTGTTGAGCTTTAGCTGGTTGGAGGTGCTGATGTTGTCAATCTCCATGGGGACCACTCCCATCTCTTGAGGCTTCTGGTTCCAGTGGAACTGGGGCTGGTTGGAACCATGGGTGTGCTTCCTACTGTAGGAGTACTGGATTTGGTCCACTCTGTCTGCTACTGCTGCTGCTGTGGCCAGGTTGAGAGTGGATCCTGGGTTGAGTTCCAGCTGCTCTTGAACTCTGGGCTTGAGACCTCTGATAAACTTGTCCAACTTCTCAGCCTCAGACAAGTCATCAATCTCCAAGCAGAGGGTGCTAAACTTGGTGAGATATTCTTGAACAGAGCCCATCTGCCTAAGCTTTGCTAGTTGGTCTCTTGCAGACCTCATAGCATTGGCAGGGAGGAAGTAGGCTCTGAGGGCTGTCTTGAGTTCATCCCAGGTGGTGATTCTTCCAGGCTGACCTTCAGGGTGGCTCTTCACATGACTGTGCCACCAGACTTCAGCATACAGCTCCAGGTAGGTTGTGGCAACCATGAGTTGGGCTTGGGGTGACAGGTTGGTGGCTGCTTGGAAGTATTCTTCAAGTCTGGTGATGTAGGTCCTAAGTTCTTGGACCTTCCTGTGCCCCTTGTAGGTCCTTAGCTTGCTCTGGAGGACTTTGACAAGGGTCTTGTCAACTCTGGCTGAGTCCTGGGGTGGGGTGCTGGTGCTGGCTGGCATGGTGAACTGCTGGAGTCTTGCTTGGTACAGTTGTTCTTTGGCTGTGGTCTCATCCAAGTCAAGGATGGCCTGGAAGAGGGCTTGCTCCTGGGGAGTATTGAAACTTAGCGTTTGGAACACTGATTTCCTGTGTAGAAATCACTTCTGAAAGGCCTAGTAATGCCTGTGGCCGCTAGTAAGACTTCTGGGTGCAGTAACTTGTGGGATAACACGCTTGTATTAATCCAGAGACATTCAAAAGTCCCCTTTATATAACCCAGTACATTCTCCAGCCTCCCTCCACCTTTGTTTACTGTTTACATGCTTCAGCCCACTTGTTTACATGCTCAGCAGTGCTCAGCAGTGCTCAGCAGCTTCAGCCATGCCTTGGCAAACATTACCTGAAGATCTAGATCATCACAAACCTTCCAGACCTTCTAAGAGTGCTTACATGATGATTTACCCCTTTAAATCATTCCACACGCGTCTGTGATCATTCTGATTACTCTAAGTCCAATTCCCCACGTTGTAACTTAGCCAAATCAGATGTGAACTGTCTAATGACATCCCAGCATGATCTCACATGATTTATAGATCATACAGCGTGGTTTAAGCCTGAATCTCAACGCTCCCACTCATTGAATCATCTGATTTCCGACAGAGACCCATTTTACCACAAAGTTTAAGGTGCTTTGTCTTGGGTAAAGCCTTGGTGAGAATGTCAGCCGTCATTTCTTCTGTCTGACAGTACTTGAGGCTGATTTTCTTGTCTTCTACTGCTTGTCTGATGAAGTGGTGCCGCACATCAATGTGTTTGGTCCTTGCATGATGTGTTGGGTTGTTGGCAAGCGCTATGGCGCCCTGATTGTCACCATACAACGTTGTAGGACCACTTTGCTGATGTCCTAGCTCGCCTAGAAGTGTTCTGAACCAGATAACTTCCTTGGTAGCTTGACAAAGAGCCATGTACTCTGACTCTGTTGATGATAGAGCAACTGTAGGTTGCCTCTTGCTTTGCCAGCTGACTGTGCTGCCGCCAATCTTGACTAAGAAGCCAGTGGTAGACTTCCTGAAGTCCAAATCACCGCCCCAATCTGCATCAGAGTATGCAGATAGCTCTATTGAAACTTAGCGCTTGGAACACTGATTTCCCGTGTGGAAATCACTTCTGAAAGGCCTAGTAATGCCTGTGGCCGCTAGTAAGACTTCTGGGTGCAGTAACTTGTGGGATAACACACTTGTATTAATCCAGAGACGTTCAAAAGTCCCCTTTATATAACCCAGTACATTCTCCAGCCTCCCTCCGCCTTTGTTTACTGTTTACATGCTTCAGCCCACTTGTTTACATGCTCAGCCGTGCTCAGCAGTGCTCAGCAGCTTCAGCCATGCCTTGGCAAACATTACCTGAAGATCTAGATCATCACAAACCTTCCAGACCTTCTAAGAGTGCTTACATGATGATTTACCCCTTTAAATCATTCCACACGCGTCTGTGATCATTCTGATTACTCTAAGTCCAATTCCCCACGTTGCAACTTAGCCAAATCAGATGTGAACTGTCTAATGACATCCCAGCATGATCTCACATGATTTATAGATCATACAGCGTGGTTTAAGCCTGAATCTCAACGCTCCCACTCATTGAATCATCTGATTTCCGACAGAGACCCATTTTACCACAAAGTTTAAGGTGCTTTGTCTTGGGTAGAGCCTTGGTGAGAATGTCAGCTGTCATTTCTTCTGTCTGACAGTACTTGAGGCTGATTTTCTTGTCTTCTACTGCTTGTCTGATGAAGTGGTGCTGCACATCAATATGTTTGGTCCTTGCATGATGTGTTGGGTTGTTGGCAAGTGCTATGGCGCCCTGATTGTCACCATACAATGTTGTAGGACCACTTTGCTGATGTCCTAGCTCGCCTAGAAGTGTTCTGAACCAGATAACTTCCTTGGTAGCTTGACAAAGAGCCATGTACTCTGACTCTGTTGATGATAGAGTGACTGTGGGTTGCCTCTTGCTTTGCCAGCTGACTGTGCTGCTGCCAATCTTGACTAAGAAGCCAGTGGTAGACTTCCTGAAGTCCAAATCACCGCCCCAATCTGCATCAGAGTATGCAGATAGCTCCCACTTGCTCTGAATGCCACCCAGTTGAAGTCCTAGGTCTCTGGAGCCATTCAGGTACCGCATGATCCATTTGACTGCTATCCAGTGCTGATGTCCGGGGTTTCCTTTGGCTACCAGTCTGGCCTTGTAGCGCTCTACAGAGCCATCTGACTTGAGTTTCAGCTTGAAAACCCACTTGCAGCCCACTGTGGATCTTCCTGGTGGTAGTTTGACTAAGTCCCATGTCTGATTCTCCATCAGAGAGTCATATTCTGCTTTGACAGCTGCCTCCCACTGTTTGGCATCATGTCTGGTCCTAGCTTCAGGCAGAATGCTGGGTTCTTCCTGTGGAACTTCCCCAATGGTGAAGGCAAAAGCCAGATTTGACTGAGTTGGCTTTGCAATCCACCACTCTCCCGGTGGTTTGTGAAATCTGGCACTCTTCCTGCTGAGTTCTGGCACTTCCTCAGCATCCTGGAAGTCGTCCCCATCATCTTCTGATGCTGAAGAGTTGTCTGGAGTGATGCTAGATGGTCTCTGAGTCTCTTGAACCGTCCCTAGCCCTTCTTGGTCGTCCAAGAACGAAGGCTCCCCTCCCAGAGGCATCTGTAGCTCTTGGTCTTGCTGTGGTACACTCTGCAGTCGCTGCTGAGTGCTCCACATCAAGTTTTCATCAAAGATGACGTCCCTTGACATGATAACTTGGTTCATTTCAGGTACCCACAGTCTGTAGGCCTTACTCTGAGTGCTGTAGCTGACCATGACTGCCTTCTTGGCCTTCTCATCAAGTTTTGACCGCTTTTCTTTTGGAATATGAGTGTAGGCCACGCAGCCAAACACTCTGAGGTGCTGGAGATCTGGTTTACTGCCTGTAAACTCTTGAATGGTGTTGATTGTTTGCTGAGTGCTGCAGTGGGGCTCCTGTTCCTGAGATAGACCACTGTCATGATTGCCTCGCCCCAGAACTTGTAGCTGAGTTCACTGTGGTGCAGCATGCACCTTCCCATTTCCACCAGCATCCTGTTCATCCTCTCAGCAACACCATTCTGCTCTGGTGTGTAGGGGGTGCTGAATTGCTGCTGAATTCCCTTCTGTTTGCAGAATTTCTTGAATTCTTCGCCCATATACTCTCCCCCATTGTCTGATCTGAGAGTTTTGATCTTCTGTCCTGTGAAGTTGGTTGCCCAGGCCTCAAACTCCTTGAATTTGCTGAGAACCTCACTCTTCTCCTTCAGAAGATAAACTGCCGTCATCCTTGACTTGTCATCAATGAATGTGACAAAGTACTTTGCCCCACCATGACTTGGTGTCTTCATGGGCCCACACACATCACTGTGAACCACCCCCAGCAGTAGAGCCGCTCTAGCTGCTTCTCCCTTTGGAAAGGGACGCCTGGTGATCTTTCCAATGGCACAGGCTTCGCATGGTGATGTTTCTGTGTGACTCTTGACCTCCAGACCGCTTCCCAGCTGGTTCCTAGCCAAGATTTTGATGCTGTTGACGTTCAGGTGTCCTAACCTGCGATGCCAGAGGTCCAAACTCATTCCAGAGGCTATGTTTGCATGTTCTCTTGCATGAAACATGTATAGACCGCCCCCTAGAGTTCCCTGGATTGCTTCCTGACCGTCTGAAGTCTTGATACAGCATCCCTTGCTGCCAAACTCAACTTTGGCACCGTTTTCAGTGGCTCTTCTTACTGAAAACAAGTTCTTTTCAAGCTTGGGAACAAACCACACGTCTCTGAGGGTACAGAATCGGTTTCTGCCTGTCTCAAGTGTGATCTGGCCCTTCCCTATTGCCTGAACTGTTCTGTTGTCCGCCAGATGGACTTGAATTGGTGACATCTCCATGTAATTGGTCATCCAATCCTTCCTGTGTGACATGTGCTGTGAAGCACCCGAGTCCACAATCCACCAGACTGCTCCCTGAGAGGTTTTGGTGTCATCTCCTGACTGAGCAAAGAATAGGAACTCATTCTGAGTTGCCTGACTGGTGCTGGCTTGATTGGCTTGTTGTTTGGTGTCCGCCAGAAACTTCCTGCAGTCCTTCTTGAAGTGACCCTTCTTGTTGCAATAGAAGCACTTCCCTGCTATCTTCTTGGTCCCACCATGCTTGCCAACCTTCTGCCCACCATCCCTGCTGAAAAAGGCCTTCCCTTTGCTATCTCCTTCACTCCCAGCTTCCTTCCTGCGTGTTTCTTCATGCAAAAGCCGTGAGGTGAGGAATTCCAGCATCAGAGAATCACTCCTGGCCTCCAAAGACACCACCAGCTGTTCATAACTCTCTGGTAGGCTGTAGAGTAGGGTGATGACTTGGTCTTCTTCACTGACTGGCGCCCCAATGGCCTCCAACTGCTGAGCCATTGTCCTGACCGTGTTTATGTGTCCCAACATGCCCCCAGTGCCATCTTCCATCTTCAGAGTGAGAAATTTCCTCCTTAGATAGAGCCTACTGGCAATTCCTTTCCTTTGGTGGACGTCACTGAGCTTTAACCAGGCCTCTTTTGCAGTTACAGCGGTCTGTACATGCATGAGTTGGGCATCACTCAGTGACAGAGCAATTACTGCCATTGCCCGCTCATCCCTTCTCCTCCAATCCTTGTCAGAGGTTCCCTCCATGCTCTCATCTCCTTCAATCACACCCCACAGCCCCTTTTCCTTCAGCAACATCGTCATTTTGAACTTCCAGAGGTGGTAGTTCACACCATTGAACTTTTCCATTGTGAGTTTGGTGTCCAAGTCCGTGTTTGACATGTCTGAGCTGATTTGGTGAGTGGATTTGTTGTTGGGGAAGAGGTAAAATCGTCCTAGTATGGTAGGTGGTCCAAATATGAGGTTGGGAAGGAGATAGGTCCGTCAGGAAGATGGTGTGGCCGTCAGAAAAGAGATTTGAAGCAGGAAAATATCAGTGATAGCTATCAGGGCTCATAACCTATTGAAACTTAGCGCTTGGAACACTGATTTCCCGTGTGGAAATCACTTCTGAAAGGCCTAGTAATGCCTGTGGCCGCTAGTAAGACTTCTGGGTGCAGTAACTTGTGGGATAACACACTTGTATTAATCCAGAGACGTTCAAAAGTCCCCTTTATATAACCCAGTACATTCTCCAGCCTCCCTCCGCCTTTGTTTACTGTTTACATGCTTCAGCCCACTTGTTTACATGCTCAGCCGTGCTCAGCAGTGCTCAGCAGCTTCAGCCATGCCTTGGCAAACATTACCTGAAGATCTAGATCATCACAAACCTTCCAGACCTTCTAAGAGTGCTTACATGATGATTTACCCCTTTAAATCATTCCACACGCGTCTGTGATCATTCTGATTACTCTAAGTCCAATTCCCCACGTTGTAACTTAGCCAGAGCAGATGTGAACTGTCTAATGACATTTCAGCATGATCTCACATGATTTATAGATCATACAGCGTGGTTTAAGCCTGAATCTCAACACCATGATGCCCTCAGAGTTTGGAGGCCCTACCTGGAAGGAACACCCTTCAAAGTTATCTCAGACCACCAGTCCCTCAAGTGGCTACAGAACCAGCCCTTCTTGACCAGAAGACAAGCCAGATGGGTCATGAACTTCCAATCTTTTGACTTTGAGATTGGTTATGGCCCAGGAAGACTCCACACAGTGGCAGACATCCTGTCTAGAAGACCAGACCTGGCCCCAAAATGCATCAAGTGCAAAGCCTTGGTGACAGCAGAGTTAAATGCCATAACTCACAGCACCAACACCCTTGAAGAGAGGTTAAAGACCAGCACCACTTTGGACCCAGAACTTCAAGAGCTTATTGAAGCATTGGATGACCCCAATGACTTACAAGCTCAAGAGCAAAGGCTGAAGCATCTTAGGCACCAAGATGGCTTACTATACTATCAAAATAGGATCTTTGTCCCAAGTGATCCAGACCTAAGGTTAAGCCTACTCCAAGAAACCCATGACACTCAGTATGCTGGACACTTTGGCATCACCAAGACCTATGATGCCCTAGCCAGGTATTACTACTGGCCAAGAATGTACAAGGACATCAAGAAGTATGTCAAGTCTTGTGATTCCTGCCAGAGAAGCAAACCTAGTCAGCAACCACCGGCAGGCCTGCTGCAGCCCCTTCCAGTACCCAAGACCAGATGGATCCAGATCTCCATTGACCTGATCCCTGACCTACCCATAACTTCCTCTGGTCACAATTCCATCTTTGTCATTGTGGACAGATTGTCAAAGAGAGGCCACTTTATCCCCACCACCACCAGAGCCTCAGCCAAGGACCTGGCCCTGCTCTTCTTGAAGCATATCTTCAAGCACCATGGCCTGCCAGAAGTAATTGTATCTGATAGAGACACCAAGTTCACCAGTTCATTCTGGTCCAACTTGATGCAACTCTTAGGCTGCAACACCCTCCTAGCCACTGCAAGGCACCAGCAGACCAATGGACAGGCAGAGAGAACCATCAAGACTTTGAAGATCTACCTGAGAGCTTTCCTGGAGTACAATATGAAGAATTGGGAAGATCTTCTACCCTTTGCTGAGTTTGCCTACAACAACAGCATCTCAGAAACTACAGGCTTCACCCCATTCTACTTGGAGAATGGCCAGCACCCCAGGACCCCAACAACACCACCAGGAGAAAGCAGTAATCCTGAAGCAACAGACTTCCACCAGTACATCCAGCAACTGCTTCAAGTAGCCAAGGACAACATGATACTGGCCCAAGAAAGACAAGTTCAGCAAGCCAACAAGTCTCTCAGCAATGCCCCAAGCTACCCCATAGGCTCCAAAGTTTGGCTATCCAGAGAAGGCATCACCCCAGAAGAAGAAGCCCAGAGACCAGCCCAGAAACTTCTTCACCCCTGGCTTGGACCCTACAGAATCAAGGCCAAGGATGAATTTCAGAATTACACCCTTGAGCTCCCCAGCACCATGAAGATCCACCCAGTGTTCCATGTGAGACTCCTCAAGCCTTACCTGGACCCCACAGAGGACTTCCCTACCAGACCAGTACCACCTGAACCTGAGCCCATCATCCAGCAAGGAGAAGAGTTTTGGGAAGTTGAGAAGATACTGGACCATAAGACCAGAAGAAAGAAGAACCTCTACCTCATCAAGTGGAAAGGCTACCCCTCCTCTCAGAACACTTAGGGTTAGGGTTAGGGTTAGGGTTAGGGTTAGGGTTAGGGTTAGGGTTACCTAGCCCAGAAGGGAGCTTAATCTTAAAGTGGGGGAGTGTAACAGAATTCTTCTGTTAGTTACTTTGTCTTTAGTTAGTCAGTCAGTAGTATCAGTAGTGTAGTAGTTTGGACTTAGAGATTTTCAGTGCAAGTCCATTAGTCTTAAAATGGCAGGCACATGTCTCTGAAACAAATGTTAGTAAGGAGGCAGGCCTAAAGGTTGATTTACCTAAATTAGGCAAGTCAGAGACATGTGTCTGAAACAAATTCCCCTTACTGAGCTGCAGAAAATAATTTTTGCTGCAAAGATAAGGAGGATACATTGTGACTCAGTAGTTTAGAAGTCTTTTCATTGGTTAGAGATAAAACTGAAGCCTTGGCATTTTTGTCTATAAAAAGGGAGTGTTCCCACACCCCCCTCTAATAGAATAACCAAGTTTTCCCCAAGTCTTCCTAGTCTTCTTGTCCCTGCTGCCAATTGTTACAGGTTTGCCCAGACCGGTTGAGCTCTGTGGCTCAGCCAGTGGGGCTGTCCCCGGGACTACTGGGCTTTCCCAGCATGACCCATGCGATTGCATCCAATGCAACACCTTACGTACGTATGATTTTCATCATGATGAGGTAATTGTTTGGGGGCTGACCCCTGGAGCAGCTTCACCCGGTGCCCACGGGGACCGTTTGCTGAGTCGTTGCTCCATTTCTGGCCCTTTTATACTTTATACAATTTGGGGGCTGACCCCTGGAGCAGCTTCACCCGGTGCCCACGGGGACCATTTGCTGAGTCATCGCTCATTTTGGTCATGTATATACTTTATACAAAAGTGCACTTATTGCTATCTTGGTGCTAGACAAGCCTTTTACTTTTGTTGTGTCATCTATGTACTAAAGCCCTACTGAATATACATGCATACTTGGAAGCCTCTTTACGTACAAAGAACCAGTTGCTTTGTTCTTTTAAATGGGAGCGTATTTCACTTTCCCCTCTATCATTCTTACTACCCACTGTTGATAACATCTTTCTTCAAAGAATGTCTTTTCCCCACATGGACATCACAATACACCTTGGTCCACACTTGAGACTGACTGCACGTGTAAGCCCTGCATGATTTATGCCAGCACCTCACTTATCACGTCGTGGGAATGGTTATGGAGGTGGTGACCCAGTGGGTCATTGCCTCCACAATTCCATGCACAGCGTTGTGCACTTGGGTAGGTCATTGTTCATTTTCGATTTCTTTTGTCTTTCATGTTGTTAATCGGAGTGGACTGGATTTAGATTTTCGACCAGTCGGGGGCTTGAGAGTATCTTCAAGCCCAGTCATTCTCAACAAACCACTGAAGAACATATCATTTTTGTTCCATTTTGGGCTGTTGGGACCTTGCGCTTGGGGTTTGTGGTTGGTGTGGGTCTGTTGGGTATGCTTGTATACTTGTAATAGATGTCATCTTCGTAAATATATGTTTCACATTCTTAATGCTCCATTTTCCAAATCTTGTAAGCATCTGTCTGTCGAATGTGGTGGAGAGGTTCCCAAGTGTTCTTGCTATGTGGGTATCCTTTCCATTTGATGAGGAATTGTGGTTTACCGAGTCATCGGCATTGGTCAATAATCTCCTTGACTTCATATTTGGGAATCCCTGCGATATGAACAGGAGGTGGTGGTACTACTACATTCCTATAGCGGTGAGATGCTGGGTCTTCATATTTCTTTAGGACACTAACATGGAAGATAGGATATAAGGCAGATAGGCGAGTATCCTGTAACTTGAGCTCGTAGGTGTTTGGATAAGGTCCTATTGCTTTGATTGTGTAGGGACCGATCCAGCTAGCAGCTAGCTGTGCTGGTTTTTGTAGACTAATGTCTACCTCAATCCCTTTGTGATTGAGTAGGACCTGGTCTCCTATGGTGAAGGTAATAGCTGTGCATCCTTTGTTATAGTGTCCAGCATATTCATCCTGTAGTTCCTTCATGCAGTGTTGAATGATTATGGCTATTTCATCCATCACTTTTTTGATGTCCTTAATCTCATTTTGGTCGATAGGTTTCATCATTTGGAGTTCTGTGGAAGTAATGACTCCATCTGCTTGTAAGGGCATTCACCTGATATCTGCCTTGAATGGTGTCAGTCCATGTTGATTTGGGGTGTTGTTCAATGCGAACTCAAGGAGAGGAAGATACTGTGGCCAATTATCTGCCGCATAGTTGAGGTACAGCTGATATATAGACTTTACTGTCCATATCATCCGTTCACATTTGCCATCAGTTTGTTGGTGTCAGGCACTAGCAAATTGGTGTTTCATACCAAGGACTTTACAGAAGGCCTCAAAGAAATCAGAAAGGGCTTTCGGGTCATGGTCTGTAATAAAGATCCTGGATGCTCCTACATTCTTGTAGACTTGGGACAAATATGTCTGTGCAAGATCCCAAGCATTGGAAGCTTGGAGTGTTGGTACGAGGATGGTCTGGTTAGTCAAGTAATCAATGAAACAAAGAATGGCATTGGGTCAGAATCCATGGGTGCTATTGCCTGGAGGCATATAAGTCATATCAAACCCGATCATATGCCATCGACTATTAGGGATAGGTAATGGTCACAAAAACCCGTGCTTTTGTAAAGGGTTCTTGTATTGTTGGCATTCAGGACAAGTCCAAATGTATGCATAGATGTCATGTTCGAGGTGAGGCCAATAGAATCTTCATAGAATTTTAGCTAATGTGCATCATTGACCTTCATGCGAGCCATCTATTAGGCTGTTGTGATATTGCTGTAAGATTCTAGTATGCTGCATTTCTGGTACATATAGCGAGTCCTTCTCATAAGTTAGGAGGTCATTTTGTATTGCATAGCATCATAGCCTTGATCCTAAGGCATGGGCTGGTGTTGTCTTCAACGTTTTGATTATTGTAAGGGCATAATTGTCTTGGCTCAGTGCCTGAATCGATTCTTCGCAATTAAATGGCATTAGCATGGTCTCGGTGCTGGCAACTAATATGGCTTGCAACTGGATTCATTGTTGACACTCTGCACATCGGGGTGCATAGTGTGGGTTCCACGAAGGAATGTCTGCAACATGGTTAACTTGTCCGGGCATGTATTCGATCGTCATGTCGAATTGTTGTAATGTTTCAACCCTGTTAGCAATCACAGGTAGCAGACCTCTAAGCCACTGAACTGCTATGCCATGCAGGCATGTCTTCACTGCGCCATGCGCCACATGCGCCATGCATGTCGTTAGATTTCTCTTGCATCGCTAGTAGTATATTAAAGAATGACTTCTTAACATACAATAGACTTCTTAACATCTATACAAGAGTAGAGTTCACTCTGTTCCTACTCTCTATCACTAATACATTCCCTATAGGAATATACCCTCACTAGCTAACAGGTTATGAGCCCTGGAAGTAGAGTACCACTTCAAAGAACACCGCCTCTCACATGCAGCAAAATGCTGGCATGATGAGGCAGCGCTCAAGGAACTTCTACATGCATGCAAGGCATACCATATTTGGACGAACCCTCCGAGCAGGACCTCCTAAATCAGTCTGTATATCATGACACACTCCCGGAGGACCCTGAAAACACAGACCCAGATGTTGGGTACAGCAGATACCTATTGGACCCTGTACGGGACCCTGGGGCGCACGTGCCCAAACAGGAAATGGACCAAATAAAGATGGAAATATGGCCAAGCACTCTGGCTGAGGGCACCAGTGAGAGAAGAATGGAATACTCTGCAGAATATCCTCCAAGTGGGACATATGCTGTGCGCCCGGAGGACATGGACTCGAGCAATTGAATAGATAGGCTTGAAGCACTTGTTGGACAGCTCATTCTCACTGTAAAAAGAGAAAACAGCAAAGAAGCTGTGAGGACTGAACCAACAGTGCAAACCCATTATGGAAAAGCACAGTATGCGGACGAGCAAAGGGCAAGACTGCATACACCTAGTGGGGGCATACCACACAGTGGGCCGCCAAACCCTCTCCTACAACCACCCAGCACTTACCACATAGCGATGTCAGTGAGGTCAAATTCACCCACAAGCTCAGTTTACATGTCAACATCAAGTACGGCAGACAAGCGCGGATGCAGAGCATTTGTGGATGGGATGCTAAAGGATATCGGGCAATATAATGGGGAACCAAATACTATGAAGCTCAATACATTTCTGGGCAGAGTAGACATGGTAATAAAGCACCAGATGGTTCCACCTGACATGGTTGTAGACTTTGTGAGCACCAAATTCATGGGATTAGCTCAACAATGGTGGACATCACTGTCACCAACAAGACAGGCAAGCTTTACTGCTTGGTATGATCAAGAGGATGGACACGGACGAACAATAACTGGGTTACGGTCTGCCTTGTATGTGCGCTTCATGCCACGAACACATATGCATGATACATTGAGATGGTTGAAACAATTAAAGCCCAAGACAAACCAGTCCCAGAGCATGGATGAGTTTGTGGCATATTTCAACTCTCAGATATACTCACTACCATCTATGCCTGATTTTATTAAACAGGACTACTTCATTTCTGCCCTACCGGCAGAAGTAGCAGCACTGCTGCAATCCAATGAGGAAAACCTTACCTCTCTGGAAACCCTACAAGAAGCGGCAACCCGAATCTATCCAGTGATTCACAAGCATGCGAAACCCCAGGGAGGCAGTATGCACGCCGCCCCTGCACAGGTCACGCAAATGGACAATGCATCTGGACAATCCACGACTTCCAAAAAGGGAAAGAAAGGAAAACAAAAGAAGCAAAATGAGGGCCACATCGAGAAGCAACCGAATTCAAACCAACACTCAAATCAAAACTCGAATCAAAGTACACCTTGACCATGCAGATACTGCAATGCATCACATCCAAGGACTGTATGTCCCTTGATCCTCAAGCTGGTCCAGAAACAATCCAACTGCTTGAGTGCAAGCCTAACAGAGGCTTGCCATGTGGAAATGGTACACGATGATGTGCCGTACAGTGCTCTTATCAATTCCGGCGCGACTGACCATATGACACCCAATAGGGGTCATTTGGATCCCTCCACCATATATCAGGATGTGAGGAATGTCAGCTTAGCTGACAACACCATTTTAAAATCAACTGTACAAGGCAATGTTATCATCAAAGCAGATGGATATTCGACTCCACTCGAATTGCGTGATGTCCTCCATGTTGATGGGCTGCAGAAAAACCTAATCTCCATCCCCAAATGTAATGAAAATGGTGTGGATGTAACCTTCCACAGTAGTGGAGAAGTTTCTCTCATGAAAAACAGGTGACAAATTGCAAGCGGCATATGATGGAACAATGCATATTACCTGGAAGGAACCCTGAAACCCCAGGGCTTTCCAGATACAGAAGTCTGTGCAACAGAGGTATCACCTGCCCTTGCACATGCCAGACTCGGACACATAGGACAACATGTCCTAGGAAAGATGGCATTGGCTATGCTCAGCTGGCCCATAGTGGGGGCTCACAGTCATAGGGACTGTGAGGCATGCATACTTGGAAAATCATCCTGCACACCATTTCCACCAGCAAACAAAGAACCAAGAGAACTTTGTGAGCTAATTCACTCCAATCTACAAGGACCATTCTGAATTACAGGCCTGGATGGAGAATGCTACGCTCTCGTGTACATTGAGTACACCTCTAGGTATGGTGTCACTTACTGCATACCAAACAAGGAAGCAGAGACCATCCTCTCCAAATTCAAGGAATTCAAGGCATGGCTCGAATGCACCACAGACAAGAAAATATGCACTGTTCATACAGACCGAGGAGGCGAATATCATGGCATATTCCACAAGTACCTGATGGACTGTGGCATCCAGCATCAACAGACTACGGCATACTCCAGTCAACAGAACAGCATTGCTGAGCGCTGGAACCATACAAGCTTAGGGCGAGTATGCGCCATCTTCGCAGACATGAAACTGCCATGGAAACTATGGGCCATCCTAATACAAATGGTGACCTACCTCCATGATCTCACTCCAAACTCTTTGAGTGACAAAACCCCCCACGAGCTACTATTTCAATGCCGCCCCAACGTCACGCACCTCAGGCACATTGGCTGCATTGCGTATGCCCATGTCCCTGCTGCTGGCAGAGACAAGATGGCCAACAGAGCAAGGAAGACATACCTAGTGGGGTATGCCCAACAAAATGGCACCAAGGCCTACCTTGTTTGGGATCTGGTATGCAATGCTATTGCGACCTCCAGGGACATCAAGTTTAACGAAGACGCCCCTCTTGAACTCAAATATCAGCAAGATCCTAGCACTATGGATCTGCTGGATGAGACCACTTCCGATGATGATCAGGAGTATCAAATTGACTACATCATGGACAAATGCCAGACTCGCGTGCACAAGCCTGAATACCTTGTGAAATGGACTGGTTATACAGACCCTACCTGGGAACCCCGAGTCACTGTCGATGACACACAAGTGCTGGACACATGGGAAAACTGCATCCAAGCATATGCCATTGATGTGCATACAGGAAAAATAAACCCTGAGTCCCTGACCTTTAAACAGGCAATGGCAACTCCAGATGCCAACGACTACCTGATAGCCTGCCAACAGGAAATTGAATCCCTGAAGGCACACGGCACGTACGTCACTGTACCGCATCCGCCCCATAAGCATGTGATCAGCACAAAGTGGGTTTGCCACAAAGTATTCAACCCTGATGGCACATTCAAGAAATACAAAGCCAGAGCAGTATGCCAAGGCTTCACCCAAAGGCCAGGAATCGACTTTGATGATATGTATTCCCCAACCTTACCACTTCCAATCCTCCGCCTCTTCCTCATGTACATGGTCCAACATGGATTGGACATACACTCAATGGATTCCGTCACTGCTTTTCTCAACAGTGAAATGGACAAGGAAGTCTTCATTGAGCAATTTGAAGGCTTTGAACTACCTAACAAGCCAAGGAAAAGCTGGGTACTGATGCTGAAAAAGGCGCTCTATGGCCTGAAGCAGTCACCCCTCCTCTGGTACCAAAACCTCAGAACTGCCCTGGAAGAACTCGGCTACTGCGTGGTGGAAATAAGCCCCTGCATGTTCTACAAGTACGCCGCGCCAGGGCACACCAACTCCGATGTTCAGCCATCCCTGTTGACGCTCGTAATCATAATGATCTTCGTGGATGATCTACTGATCCTAACCAAGGATCCTGAACAAATGAATGAGTCAAAGAAGGAGCTTCATAGTAAGTTTTCCTTTATGGACCAAGGTCACATAACCAACCATCTAGGACTGGCATATGAGTATGACATCTCCGCAGACATAAGGACCCTCAAGTTCTCCAACCCGATGTATATTGACAACCTGCTTGACCATTTCAAATTAATGAACTGCCATGCAATTGCCACACCATATGCCATGTCCGTGCGCAGTCAACAGATGCAAGAATCAGCACCTTTCCCTAACCCCAAGATATACCAAGAAGCAGTGGGGGCCCTTACTTGGGCTTCTATCTCATGGCAATGGGACATTGCCACTGCGGTCGGATATGTTGCGCGCAACGTCAGCACACCTACCCAATGTGATTGGGAGGCAGTCAAGCATATCTTCAAATATCTGAAAGGAACAAGGGACTTTGCCATTACCTACACATCCCTGGAGAAAGATCCCTGCGGTCTCAGGGTGTATACAGATGCGGACTATGCAGGCGACCTCTCGGATTGCAAATCTATGTCCGGCTTGCTAGCTACCTGGAATGGCTACCCCATCCATTGGAAAAGTAGCAAGCAAACCTGTGTTGCCCATAGCACCACAGAAGCAGAGTACATCACAGCAAGTGTGGGATTCAGAGAGATCCTCTGGATACACCAAATCCTCGCGGACATGTTTAAGCCCATTGCTGGCTTCCAGCTCGTGCCCACCCCTCTCCATATTGACAATGAGAGTGCTGCCACTTTAGCCCAAACCAAGGCCATAAACCAATGCATGAAACATATTGATAGGCATTACCATGGTATATGCAGAGGTGTCACAGATAAACAAATCGTGATTCTGGACATGGATACAAAGGAGCAGATGGCTGATTACTTCACCAAGCCATTAACCCAGGAGGATCATAATTGACTGAGACTGTGAATCATGGATGGCCTGGATAATATTCAAATGCATGCATGACCCGCGTATGTGGAGGCAAACTCAGTGGAAGCTGAAATGCACGGGGATTGTGAAACACGACAACTGAATATGATTGATATAAATTATACAGAAATACCAGCACCACCCAAACCACCAAATCCACCTGCGCCGCCCACACCACCAAATCCACCAAAAGGGCCAAACAGATCATCCCAACTGTCCAAATCCTCGCTGTCCTTCCCCTCACTCTCCCCCTCTTCCTCCTCCTCTTCCTCACCCTCCCTCACCATCTCTGCAAACTCCTCCCCCTCATCAGTCACCACCTCCTCCAAGAGCTTGGTGAGCTTCGCAATCTCGTCGCGCACCACGCCCGCAGCCTTTTTCTTCACATGCCGGGCTTTCTCCTTCTGGAACTCAGTAGGAGGGAAGGCTGGGGCCCTTCCACTCCTCCAAGCCCTATTCAGAGAAAGGTCTTGGAGACCACGGTACTTCCCCAGAGCTTCCAGATGCATGGGACTGTGTACGGGCAAGGATCGCGTAACCTCCTGTTCAGTCTTTGCCAAAGACAACTGCCTCTGCAACACCTCTTCCCTATCCTTCCGGTGTTGCAAGAAGGCACAGCGGCGCGCTGCCTCTATGAACTCATCCTTGAGTGCGCTAAGCTTGCATGCAGGCTCTGGGACTTTTCCCACTGCTTTTGCCACTTTTCTCTTGGCTGTTAACACCACAGCCTCAAAAACCCCTCTCCTGGGTCTCTCCTCTTCCTTAGGAGTCTTGCCTTGTCTGCCCTCTGGTCGTGCACCCGCCTCTGCCCTCAGTGACACCACCCCACTCACCGCTCCCTCTACCAAAGGAGCCGGCCCCTGCCACCACTTCTTGCCAAATCCAGGAAACAAAGGGCCACCAGGGGATGCCGCACTACTCTCCGCCGAGAGCTCGCGCAGCTGTTGGGAAAGGCCCTTTCCCCAAGACTTCTCGCTGGGAAGCTCGAACTTCCCCTTTTCCTTGCCCTTCTTAGATGAAGGGACCAGCAGGACATCAGGCGTGGTCTCCTGCTCCGCAGACCACTCGCGGATTAGCTCGGCCAATGTCTTTGCATGGGGTGGCTCTCCCTTGGCCTTGCCTTTGCCTTTATCTTCCTTTGGTGCCATAATACAAAAAAAAAAAAAGAGCTGGAAACACCGTTAGCAGCTAGCCAAATGAGCTCTGCAAGTCTGCAATGATGTCACGGCAGGTCTTACAGTTGATAGAAGTATGTGTGAAAGTGTAGAAAGTCGGTGGGCAATGGGTTCTTGTCTTGTAAAGAAAATAGCGGTTCAGACTTTTGACAGGTCTGAGTGGGGGTGTTAGCGATCACAGGTAGCAGACCTCTAAGCCACTTAACCGCTACGCCACGCAGGCGCATCTTCACTGCGCCACGCGCCACATGTGCCACACACGTCATTAGATTTCTCTTGCATCACTAGTAGTATATTAAAGAATGACTTCTTAACATACAATAGACTTCTTAACATCTATACAAGAGTAGAGTTCACTCTGTTCCTACTCTCTATCACTAATACATTCCCTATAGGAATATACCCTCACTAGCTAACAAACCCATCCTGCTTGTCATCAGGAAAGGTGTGGCTGCGTTTGAAGGTAGATCAGACTTTTATGGCCAGTGAAGGCACAGAAGAAGATACCAATCAGATATGGGTGGTTATGTTTCAAGAACTTGACTAGGGCTAAAAGTTCCTGTTTGTGAACTGGATACCACATCTCGGCGGGTTTCATCTTATGGGAGTAAAATGAGACTGGTCATAGACAGGGTAGTGCTTTAAGTTCTTGGATGGTTTTCGGCAGCAGAGATGGTATCTCATCTTCTGGGTCTGTAGTCTGGGCTAGCCATCCGCTGATCGCAAATCCTGATGAATCAGTGAAGATGAAAGTGTCTTTGGTTGGGTCAAAGGTCACCAGGATGGGTGCAGTTGTAACGTCAATCGACCAGATTGCTCTAGTCGATGTTTTCTGGTGAATCATTGGGCCCTGTGAGAGGGCTGTATAAAGACTTTGTTGTTAATACAAGAGAAAGGGAACTATTGATAGTTCCTCACATTGCTAACTAGGCTAGTTGTTCTTCTAGTTTTTCCTTGCTTGCTGCCCCCCTTTCTGAGGGGCTTTGGAGCAGCACTCTTTTATGCTTGCTCCCTCCTTCAGTGGGGCATCGGCATGAGATTTCCCACCTCTGCCAGTGTGGTCCCTCTTGTGCCAATTGGAAGTGATTGGCACTAGCAAATAAAGAGACAAATAATCTTCTAACTACGGGGCCACCATGGAACCGAATGACTTTGACAGGTCATCGGCGTGGCGGGGCTTACATAATCTAACTACTGTTACATGCTGCACCATACTTTGGCCATACATGGCTACATGATCACTATAGCTATATATGGTGATATGAGAGACGTGTCACGAAAATCTAAGTCCGCACGTTAAGTGTGAATACTAAAGGACAGGTCTACCTTACAATTGTTTGGGGGCTGACCCCTGGAGCAGCTTCACCCGGTGCTCACGGGGACCATTTGCTGAGTCATCACTCCATTTCTGGCCCTTTTATACTTTATACAATTTGGGGGCTGACCCCTGGAGCAGCTTCACCCGGTGC
Source organism: Spizellomyces punctatus DAOM BR117 (assembly GCF_000182565.1). Lineage (NCBI taxonomy): Eukaryota > Fungi > Chytridiomycota > Chytridiomycetes > Spizellomycetales > Spizellomycetaceae > Spizellomyces > Spizellomyces punctatus. The sequence goes on from NW_015971550.1 coordinate 19,050, forward strand.
CCACGGGCACCATTTGCTGAGTCGTCACTCCTTCTGGTCATGTATATACTTTATACAAAAATGTGCTTATTGCTATCTTAGTGCTAGACAAGCCTTTTTACTCTTGTTGCATCATCTACATACTAAAGCCCTACTGAATATACACGCGTACTTGGAAGCCTCTTTTTACTTACAAAGAACCAGTTGCTTTGTTCTTTTAAATGGGAGCGTATTTCGCTTTCCCCTCTATCATTCTTACTACCCACTGTTGATAACATCTTTCTTCAAAGAATGTCTTTTCTCCACATGGACATCACAATGTGGCTTGGTCCACACTTGAGACTGACTGCACGCATAAGCTCTGCATGATTTACGCAGGCACCTTGCTTATCACGTCATGGGAATGGTTATGGAGGTGGTGACCCAGTGGGTCATTGCCTCCATGGTCCCATGCATAGCATTTTGCATGCTCGGGTAAGTCATTGTTCATTGTCGATTTCTTTTGTCTTTCATGTTGTTAATCGGAGTGGACTGGATTTAGATTTTTGACCAGTCAGGGGCTTGAGAGTATTTTCAAGCCCAGTCGTTCTCAACAAACCCCTGAAAAACATATTGTTTTTGTTCCATTTTGGGCTGTTGGGACCTTGCGCTTGGGGTTTGTGGTTGGTGTGGGTCTGTTGGGTATGCTTGTATACTTGTAATAGATGTCATCTTCGTAAATATATGTTTCACATTCTTAATGCTCCATTTTCCAAATCTTGTAAGCATCTGTCTGTCGAATGTGGTGGAGAGGTTCCCAAGTGTTCTTGCTATGCAGGTATCCTTTCCATTTGATGAGGAATTGTGGTTTACCGAGTCGTCGGCATTGGTCAATAATCTCCTCAACTTCATATTCGGGAATCCCTGTGATATGAACAGGAGGTGGTGGTACTACTATGTTCCTATAGCGGTGAGATGCCAGGTCTTTGTATTTCTTTAGGACACTAATGTGGAAGATAGGATATAAGGCGGATAAGCGAGTATCCTGTAACTTGAGCTCGTAGGTGTCCGGATAAGGTCCTATTGCTTTGATTGTGTAGGGACTGATCCAGCTAGCAGCTAGCTTTGCTGGTTTTTGTAGACTAATGTCTACCTCAATCCCTTTGTGATTGAGTAGGACCCAGTCTCCTATGGCAAAGGTAATAGCTGTGCATCCTTTGTCATAGTGTTCAGCATATTTATCCTGTAGTTCCTTCATGCGGTGTTGAATGATTACGGCTATTTTGTCCATTGCTTTTTTGATGTCCTTGATCTCATTTCGGTTGATAGGTTTCATCGTTTGGAGTTCTGTGGAAGTAATGACTCCATCCGCTTGTAAGGGCATTCACCCAATATCTGCCTCAAATGGTGTTAGTCCATGTTGATTCGGGGTGTTGTTCAATGTGAATTCGAGGAGAGGAAGATACTGTGGCCAATTGTCTGCCACATAGTTGAGGTACGGCCGATATATGGACTTTACTGTCCATATCATCCATTCGCATTTGCCATCAGTTTGTTGGTGTCGGGCACTAGCGAATTGGTGTTTCATACCAAGGACTTTACAGAAGGCCTCAAAGAAATTGGAAAGGGCTTTTGGGTCATGGTCAGTAATAAAGATCCTGGATGCTCCTACATTCTTGTAGACTTGGGACAAATATGTCTGCACAAGATTGCGAGCATTGGAAGCTTGGAGTGTTGGTATGAGGATGGTCCGGTTAGTCAAGTAATCGACGAAACAAAGAATGGCGTTGGGTCGGAATCCATGGGTGCTATTGCCCGGAGGCATATAAGTCATATCGAACCTGATCGTATGCCATCGACTATTAGGGCTTGGTAATGGTCGCAAAAACCCATGCTTCCATAAAGGGTTCTTGTATTGTTGGCTTTCAGGACAAGTCCGAATATATGCGTAGATGTCACGTTCAAGGTGAGGCCAGTAGAATCTTCGTAGAATTTTAGCTAATGTGCATCGTTGACCTTCATGCGAGCCATCTATTAGGCTATCATGATATTGCTGTAAGATTCTAGTACACTGCTTTTCTGGTATGTATAGCTGGTCCTTCTCGTAAGTTAGGAGGTCATTTTGTATTGCGTAGCATTGTAGCCTTGATCCTAAGGCATGGGCTGGTGTTGTCTTCAATGTCTCGATTATTGTGAGGGTGTAATTGTCTTGGTTCAGTGCCTGAATCCATTCTTCGCAACTAAATGGCATTAGCATGGTCTCAGTGCTGGCGACTAATATGGCTTGCAACTGGATTCATTGTTGACACTCTGCACATCAGGGTGCATAGTGTGGGTTCCACAAATGAATGTCTGCAACATGGTTAACTTGTCCGGGCATGTATTCGATTGTCATGTCGAATTGTTGTAATGTTTCAACCCATCCTGCTTGTTTTTGGGAAAGATGCGGCTGCATCTGGAGGTAGATCAGACTCTTATGGTCAGTGAAGGCACGGAAGAAGATACCAATCAGATATGGGTGGTTATGTTTCAAGAACTTGACTAGGGCTAAAAGTTCCTGTTCATGAACTGGATACCATGTCTCGGCGGGTTTCATCTTATGGGAGTAAAATGAGACTGGTCATAGATGGGGTAGCGCTTTAAGTTCTCCGATGGTCTTCGGCAGCAGAGATGGTATCTCATCTTCCAGGTCTGTGGTCTGGGCTAGCCATCCACTGATCACAAATCCTGATGAATCAGTGAAGATGAAAGTGTCTTTGGTTGGGTCAAAGGTCATCAGGATGGGTGCAGTGGTAATAGCATTTTTGATCTTTTCGAATGCCGCTTTTTCTTCTTCTTTCCATTGCCATGTTTTCTTTCCAGATTGTAGTTGCGAGAGGGGCATCACGATTTCTGCATATCGGTCGATGAAGTCAATGAAGTAATTAGTTAATCCTAAGAATCATTGGACATCATGATGGTTTCACAACTCTGGCCAGTCTTGAACAGCTAGGATCTTGCTGGGAGCAATCTGTATTCCGTTTCGTCCGATAATATGTCTGCAGAACTCGACCTCAGGTTGTCCCCACATGCACTTGGCTGGGTTCACATAGAGTTTGTGTTCAGTTAAGACTCGAAGCACAATATCTACATGCTTCTGGTGTTCCTCCATTGTCCTGGAGAATACCAGGATGTTGTCAAGGTAGGCGAGGACTAGGTCATCATAATGTGGGCCAAGGATCTTGTTGATGAGGCGCTGAAATGCAGCTGGAGCGTTAGTTAATCCAAAAGGCATTACCAGATACTCAAAGTGTCCGAATCATGTATGAATGGCAGTCTTTTGCACATCGTGTGGGTTTATTCTGATGCGATGGTAAGTGTCTTTGATGTCAATACTCGTGAAGCACTTTGCACCGGCTACCCAATCTCGCATCTCCTGTAGATTTGGTAGCGGGGTCCGGTCCTTTTTGGTTATGGCATTTAGTCCTCGATAGTCTAAACATACTCATAATCCCCCATCCTTCTTCTTGGCAAACACTATCTGGGCTCCCCAGGGGCTAGTGGAGTGTCGTATTTGTCCTTTCGCTAGGAGGTTGTTGAGCTGTTGGCGAAGCTCCTCTAACTCATTGGTACTCATATGTTGTAAGGGGTATGTGAGTGGTTTAGCTCCAGGAAGGAGTTCAATGCTAAAATTGTCTTCCCCTCGGTCTGGGGGGAACTCGCCATTCTCGGTAAAAAGCGTGTTGTTGTATTTATTGAGTGTAACCTTAAGGAATCCTGTGCATCCATTATCGGCTGTGTCAAACTCTCCTTTTCTTTTCTTGCCTTTTGTGTAGAGCCTTGCTGCATGGAAACTCATGTAGCGATCATCGACTTCCTCTGGTTGGATCCTCCATGCTGTCAGGTATCTGTTATGTTTGATATCTTTGTCGAATTGCTTGGAGGAGCATTCATCCCATGTCGTCTTGGGTTGAATAAACTGTGAGGGGGGTTTGCCGAATCCTCTCAGATGGGCGGCATGATATGAGGCAGTGGCTTCCCATGCTCTGCTGGTCCATTGCGCCTCGATGTTGTGGCTCATGTTGTTAAAGTTAAACCGAAGGGTCGGTCATTGTGTTGTCCAATCGATGGAGACCTGCTTAAGGAGTTTTAATAGAGGTAACCCTATCACTGCATCAATGCCAATATTTGCTACAATGAAAGGGATCTTTCCAAGGTTTATGAATCCTCGAGGTTGCAAATTGGACAAGACTAGTGAAGAGGTTATCATCAAGTTCGATAGGCTCTGAGATCCTTCTTCGCCCCATTTTATCCAAATGGGTTGCTCTGGAGCATACTGTTCAAAATGATGTCAGTTTGCAAACTTCTTGTTGATGAGGTAGCTTGTACATCCAGTGTCAAATAATATTCTAGCAAACTTATCGCCGATACATCCATGGATAATGAAGGGCTCCTCAATCTCAGGATTTTTGATCTTGGTGTCATCATGATGTAACAGTTCTTCCTTTTGGTCCTGATCTGGTAGTCGTGGTACAATGACCTCATGCATGTGTACCATAGCCGCTGAAGGGATCAGGGCAGTCAGCGGCTTTGCTAAAAATCCTCCATTCATTCATCCTCAAAGATTTCTTCAATCGAGGATGGTTCCTCTTGTTCTGCCCAGGTGGGCTCATCGGCCTCCATGGTTTGGTACTCAATTGGGGGGTTTTCAGTTGTCGTTGATTGAACCTGGGATTGGGACATTCTGACTCCACATCCCCTTCCTGGTCCTGTACCTCTGGTAGAGGGTTGTCCGGGTCCACGAGGAGTTCCTCAACCTCGTGGCAACTGCGTGGGGTACGGGGCAGCTCATACTGGAGCAGATGGACATTGATGAGCATAATGCCCTCTTCCTCCGCAGTTATTGCAGACAATGCCAGAGCTTGCTCTCGTTACTGGCCAAGTGGCACCTCGGGTTACCATGGATGTCATGCGGCCGCGGAAGGATCCTCGTCCATGAGTGGACAGGTGACTTGGCATTGTTAAGGATGGTGCGGGTGCACTGATCCAATCGATGAGTCCCCGATCATTATATGCCATATGAAGGCTCTGCTGGAGGGGGACCAATACATCATCTTCATCATTCATTAGTGACAGCATTGTTTTCATCGAGATGAGATGATTATATAATGCTTCTCCTACTCCGCAGTTTCGGCATACGCCCTCCATATAGTACCGCAGAATGTTGGCATCCGGTATTCTAGGTCGGCCTGTAAATCGATGGCCTGAGATATCCTCTCCCACAAGGGCGTTAAAGGCCTGGGTGTACTCCGTGACACTCTGGCCCATGGTTAAGTTCCGGAACCGCTGGTGGAGATTATTTCGAGAGTCACGGGGGATGAACCTGTGAACACAGGCGGTTTCCAGCTCCTCGAGAGTATTGGCATGATGGTTGAAGCTAGTCCGGTTGTGCCACCAATCTAAAGCTGGACCCATGAGATAGGTTTGGATATGTGCCTCCACATCCGATCTTCTTCCTTCATTAGCATGTGCAACATGAAGGTAGCTCCTATGGGCTCCTAGGAACTCTTCTAGTTGACGAGCATCTGGCATGCCATCATATGTATGCAACCGTGCCCTGAGTGTGCTGAGCGTTGCATTAATCATCATTTCTTGCTGGCGCTCAATGCGGCAGGCAGCTGCAGCATTGGCCGCAGCTTGTTGCATGATCACGTTCCCGAACGCTTGCTGTTGCACTAGGTTGGTGAGGGTTACCAGGAGCCTGTCTAGATGACCAGGACCTGGAGGGATTGGCAGCTGTGGTGGGGGTGGCATCGGTGCCGGCCCTGGTTCTTGCGGCGGCTGGTTGTTCTGCGGTACAGCCTCGAATTGGAAGACTGGGTTCTCTCCCTCTTCCTTGACAGTGATGAACGGGTGATTGTCTTTGGACATTTCAGATCATTCATGGGGCTCTGGGCTGAAGGTAGAAGCTTCTGAGTTTCTATCAGAGGCGAATGGGTCGAAGATGATAGAGGGTTAAATGTCTTCCGATTCTGTAGCATGTGTGGTAGTCTCAGGTGGTGCTACCATGTAACGTCAATTGACCAGATTGCTCTAGTTGACGTTTTCTGGCAAATCATTGGGCCCTGTGAGAGGGCTGTATAAAGACTTTGTTGTTAATACAAGAGAAAGGGAACTATTGATAGTTCCTCGCATTGCTAACTAGGCTAGCTGTTCTTCTAGTTTTTCCTTGCTTGCTGCCCCCATTTCTGAGGGGCTTTGAAGCAGCGCTCTTTTATGCTTGCTCCCTCCTTCGGCGGGGCATTGGCATGAGATTTCCCGCCTCCGCCAGTGCGGTCCCTCTTGTGCCAATCAGAAATGATTGGTGCTAGTGAATAAAGAGACAAATAATCTTCTAACTATGGGGCCACCGCGGAACCGAATGACTTTGACAGGTCATCGGTGCGGCAGGGCTTACATAATCTAACTACTGTTATGCGCTGTGCCATACTTTGGCCATACATGGCTACATGATCACTATAGCTATATATGGTGATATGAGAGACACGTCGCGAAAATCTAAGTCCGCATGTAAGTGCGAATACTAAAGGACAGGTCTACCTTACAGCAGTGGTAATAGCATTTTTGATCTTTTCAAATGCCGCTTTTCCTTCTTCTTTCCATTGCCATGTCTTCTTTCCAGATTGTAGTTGTGAGAGGGGCATCACAATTTCTGCATATCAGTCAATGAAGTCAATGAAGTAATTAGTTAATCCTAAGAATCATTGGACATCATGATGGTTTTGCAACTCTGGCCAGTCTTGGACAGCTAGAATCTTGCTGGGAGCGATCCGTATTCCATTTCGTCCGATAATATGTCTGCAGAACTCGACCTCAGGTTGTCCCCACATGCACTTGGCTGGGTTCACATAGAGTTTGTGTTCAGTTAAGACTCGAAGCACAATATCTACATGCTTCTGGTGTTCCTCCATTGTCCTGGAGAATACCAGGATGTCGTCGAGGTAGGTGAGGACTAGGTCATCATAATGTGGGCCAAGGATCTTGTTGATGAGGCGCTGAAATGCAGCTGGAGCGTTAGTTAATCCGAAAGGCATCACAAGATACTCAAAGTGTCCAAATCATGTACAAATGGCAGTCTTTTCCACATCACGTGGGTTTATTCTAATGCGATGGTAAGCATCTTTGATGTCGACACTCATGAAGAACTTTGCACCAGCTACACAATCTCACATCTCCTGTAGATTTGGTAGCGGGGTCCGGTCCTTTTTGGTTATGGCATTTAGTCCTCAATAGTCTAAACATACTCGTAATCCCCCATCTTTCTTCTTGGCAAACACTATTTGGGCTCCCCAGGGGCTAGTGGAGTGTCATATTCGTCCTTTCGCTAGGAGGTCATCGAGCTGTTGATGAGGCTCCTCTAACTCATTGGTACTCATATGTTGTAAGGGGTATGTGAGTGGTTTAGCTCCAGGAAGGAGTTCAATGCTAAAATTGTCTTCCCCTCGGTCTGGGGGGAACTCGCCATTCTCGGTAAAAAGCGTGTTGTTGTATTTATTGAGTGTAACCTTACGGAATCCTGTGCATCCATTATCGGCTGTGTCAAACTCTCCTTTTCTTTTCTTGCCTTTTGTGTAGAGCCTTGCTGCATGGAAACTCATGTAGCGATCATCGACTTCCTCTGGTTGGATCCTCCATGCTGTCAGGTATCTGTTATGTTTGATATCTTTGTCGAATTGCTTGGAGGAGCATTCATCCCATGTCGTCTTGGGTTGAATAAACTGTGAGGGGGGTTTGCCGAATCCTCTCAGATGGGCGGCATGATATGAGGCAGTGGCTTCCCATGCTCTGCTGGTCCATTGCGCCTCGATGTTGTGGCTCATGTTGTTAAAGTTAAACCGAAGGGTCGGTCATTGTGTTGTCCAATCGATGGAGACCTGCTTAAGGAGTTTTAATAGAGGTAACCCTATCACTGCATCAATGCCAATATTTGCTACAATGAAAGGGATCTTTCCAAGGTTTATGAATCCTCGAGGTTGCGAATTGGACAAGACTAGTGAAGAGGTTATCATCAAGTTCGATAGGCTCTGAGATCCTTCTTCGCCCCATTTTATCCAAATGGGTTGCTCTGGAGCATACTGTTCAAAATGATGTCAGTTTGCAAACTTCTTGTTGATGAGGTAGCTTGTACATCCAGTGTCAAATAATATTCTAGCAAACTTATCGCCGATACGTCCATGGATAATGAAGGGCTCCTCAATCTCAGGATTTTTGATCTTGGTGTCATCATGATGTAACAGTTCTTCCTTTTGGTCCTGATCTGGTAGTCGTGGTACAATGACCTCATGCATGTGTACCATAGCCGCTGAAGGGATCAGGGCAGTCAGCGGCTTTGCTAAAAATCCTCCATTCATTCATCCTCAAAGATTTCTTCAATCGAGGATGGTTCCTCTTGTTCTGCCCAGGTGGGCTCATCGGCCTCCATGGTTTGGTACTCAATTGGGGGTTTTCAGTTGTCGTTGATTGAACCTGGGATTGGGACATTCTGACTCCACATCCCCTTCCTGGTCCTGTACCTCTGGTAGAGGGTTGTCCGGGTCCACGAGGAGTTCCTCAACCTCGTGGCAACTGCGTGGGGTACAGGGCAGCTCATACTGGAGCAGATGGACATTGATGAGCATAATGCCCTCTTCCTCCGCAGTTATTGCAGACAATGCCAGAGCTTGCTCTCGTTACTGGCCAAGTGGCACCTCGGGTTACCATGGATGTCATGCGGCCGCGGAAGGATCCTCGTCCATGAGTGGACAGGTGACTTGGCATTGTTAAGGATGGTGCGGGTGCACTGATCCAATCGATGAGTCCCCGATCATTATATGCCATATGAAGGCTCTGCTGGAGGGGGACCAATACATCATCTTCATCATTCATTAGTGACAGCATTGTTTTCATCGAGATGAGATGATTATATAATGCTTCTCCTACTCCGCAGTTTCGGCATACGCCCTCCATATAGTACCGCAGAATGTTGGCATCCGGTATTCTAGGTCGGCCTGTAAATCGATGGCCTGAGATATCCTCTCCCACAAGGGCGTTAAAGGCCTGGGTGTACTCCGTGACACTCTGGCCCATGGTTAAGTTCCGGAACCGCTGGTGGAGATTATTTCGAGAGTCACGGGGGATGAACCTGTGAACACAGGCGGTTTCCAGCTCCTCGAGAGTATTGGCATGATGGTTGAAGCTAGTCCGGTTGTGCCACCAATCTAAAGCTGGACCCATGAGATAGGTTTGGATATGTGCCTCCACATCCGATCTTCTTCCTTCATTAGCATGTGCAACATGAAGGTAGCTCCTATGGGCTCCTAGGAACTCTTCTAGTTGACGAGCATCTGGCATGCCATCATATGTATGCAACCGTGCCCTGAGTGTGCTGAGCGTTGCATTAATCATCATTTCTTGCTGGCGCTCAATGCGGCAGGCAGCTGCAGCATTGGCCACAGCTTGTTGCATGATCACGTTCCCGAACGCTTGCTGTTGCACTAGGTTGGTGAGGGTTACCAGGAGCCTGTCTAGATGACCAGCACCTGGAGGGATTGGCAGCTGTGGTGGGGGTGGCATCGGTGCCGGCCCTGGTTCTTGCGGCGGCTGGTTGTTCTGCGGTACAGCCTCGAATTGGAAGACTGGGTTCTCTCCCTCTTCCTTGACAGTGATGAACGGGTGATTGTCTTTGGACATTTCAGATCATTCATGGGGCTCTGGGCTGAAGGTAGAAGCTTCTGAGTTTCTATCAGAGGCGAATGGGTCGAAGATGATAGAGGGTTGAATGTCTTCCGATTCTGTAGCATGTGTGGTAGTCTCAGGTGGTGCTACCATGTAACGTCAATCGACCAGATTGCTCTAGTTGACGTTTTCTGGCAAATCATTGGGCCCTGTGAGAGGGCTGTATAAAGACTTTGTTGTTAATACAAGAGAAAGGGAACTATTGATAGTTCCTTGCATTGCTAACTAGGCTAGCTGTTCTTCTAGTTTTTCCTTGCTTGCTGCCCCCATTTCTGAGGGGCTTTGAAGCAGCGCTCTTTTATGCTTGCTCCCTCCTTCGGCGGGGCATTGGCATGAGATTTCCCACCTCCGCCAGTGCGGTCCCTCTTGCGCCAATCAGAAATGATTGGTGCTAGTGAATAAAGAGACAAATAATCTTCTAACTATGGGGCCACCGCGGAACCGAATGACTTTGACAGGTCATCGGTGCGGCAGGGCTTACATAATCTAACTACTGTTATGCGCTGTGCCATACTTTGGCCATACATGGCTACATGATCACTATAGCTATATATGGTGATATGAGAGACACGTCGCGAAAATCTAAGTCCGCATGTAAGTGCGAATACTAAAGGACAGGTCTACCTTACAGCAGTGGTAATAGCATTTTTGATCTTTTCAAATGCCGCTTTTCCTTCTTCTTTCCATTGCCATGTCTTCTTTCCAGATTGTAGTTGTGAGAGGGGCATCACAATTTCTGCATATCAGTCAATGAAGTCAATGAAGTAATTAGTTAATCCTAAGAATCATTGGACATCATGATGGTTTTGCAACTCTGGCCAGTCTTGGACAGCTAGAATCTTGCTGGGAGCGATCCGTATTCCGTTTCGTCCGATAATATGTCTGCAGAACTCGACCTCAGGTTGTCCCCACATGCACTTGGCTGGGTTCACATAGAGTTTGTGTTCAGTTAAGACTCGAAGCACAATATCTACATGCTTCTGGTGTTCCTCCATTGTCCTGGAGAATACCAGGATGTCGTCGAGGTAGGTGAGGACTAGGTCATCATAATGTGGGCCAAGGATCTTGTTGATGAGGCGCTGAAATGCAGCTGGAGCGTTAGTTAATCCGAAAGGCATCACAAGATACTCAAAGTGTCCAAATCATGTACAAATGGCAGTCTTTTCCACATCACGTGGGTTTATTCTAATGCGATGGTAAGCATCTTTGATGTCGACACTCATGAAGAACTTTGCACCAGCTACACAATCTCACATCTCCTGTAGATTTGGTAGCGGGGTCCGGTCCTTTTTGGTTATGGCATTTAGTCCTCAATAGTCTAAACATACTCATAATCCCCCATCTTTCTTCTTGGCAAACACTATTTGGGCTCCCCAGGGGCTAGTGGAGTGTCATATTCGTCCTTTCGCTAGGAGGTCATCGAGCTGTTGATGAGGCTCCTCTAACTCATTGGTACTCATATGTTGTAAGGGGTATGTGAGTGGTTTAGCTCCAGGAAGGAGTTCAATGCTAAAATTGTCTTCCCCTCGGTCTGGGGGGAACTTGCCATTCTTGGTAAAAAGCGTGTTGTTGTATTTATCGAGTGTAACCTTAAGGAATCCTGTGCATCCATTATCAGCTGTGTCAAACTCTCCTTTTCTTTTCTTGCCTTGTGTGTAGAGCCGTGCTGCATGGAAACTCACGTAGTGATCATCGACTTCCTCTGGTTGGATCCTCCATGCTGTCAGGTATCTGTTATGTTTGATAACTTTGTCGAATCGTTTGGAGGAGCATTCATCCCATGTCATTGTGGGTTGAATAAATGGTGAGGGAGGTTTGCCAAATCCTCTCAGATGGGCAGCATGATATGAGGCAGTGGCTTCCCATGCTCTGCTGGTCCATTGCACCTCGATGTTATGGCTCACGTTGTTAAAGTTAAACCGAAGGGTTGGTTGTTGTGCTGCCCAATCGATGGAGACTTGCTTAAGGAGTTTTAATAGAGGTAACCCTATCACTGCATCAATGCCAATATTTGCTACAACAAAAGGGATCTTTCCGAGGTTTATGAATCCTCGAGGTTGTGAATTGGACAAGACTAGTGAAGAGGTTATCATCAAGTTCGATAGGCTCTGAGATCCTTCTTCGCCCCATTTTATCCAAAGGGGTTGCTCTGAAGCATACTGTTCGAAATGATGTCAGGTTGCGAACTTCTTGTTGATAAGGTAGCTTGTACATCCAGTGTCAAATAATATTCTAGCAAACTTATCACCGATACATCCATGGATAATGAAGGGCTCCTCAATCTCATGATTTTTGATCTTGGTGTCATCATGTTGTGATGATTCTTCCTTCTGGTCCTGATCTGGTAGTCATGGTACAGTGGCCTCATGCATGTGTACCATAGCCGCTGAAGGGATCAGGGCCGTCAGCGGCTTTGCTAAAAATCCTCCGTTCATTCATCCTCAAAGATTTCTTCAATCGAGGATGGTTCCTCTTGCTCTGCCCCGGTGGGCTCGTCGACCTCCATGGTTTGGTACTCAATTGGAGGATGTTCAGTCATCATTGAGTGAACCTGGGATTGGGACATTCTGACCCCACGTCCTCTTCCTGGTCCTGTACCTCTGGTAGAGGGTTGTCCAGATCCATGAGGAGTTCCTCAACCTCGTGGCGACTGCATGGGGTATGGGGCAGCTCATGTTGGAGCAGATGGGCATTGGTGAGCATAATGCCCTCTTCCTCCACAGTTATTGCAGACAATGCCAGAGCTTGCTCTCGTTACTGGCCAAGTGGCACCTCAGGTTACCATGGATGTCATGCGGCCATGAAAGGATCCTCGTCCATGAGTGGACGGGTGACTTGGCATTGTTAAGGATGGTGTGGGTGCACCGATTCAATCAATGAGTCCCCGATCATTATATGCCATATGAAGGCTCTGCTGCAGGGGGACCAATACATCTTCTTCATCATTCATTAGTGACAGCATTGTTTTCATCGAGATGAGATGATTATATAATGCTTCTCCTACTCCATGGTTTTGGCAGACGCCCTCCATATAGTATCACAGAATGTCGGCATCCAGTATTCTAGGTCAGTCTGTAAGTCGATGGCCTGAGATATCTTCTCCCACAAGGGCGTTAAAGGCCTGGGTGTACTCCATGACACTCTGGCCCATGGTTAAGTTCTGGAACTGCTGGTGGAGATTATTTCGAGAGTCCCAGGGGATGAACCTGTGAACACAGGCGGTTTCCAGCTCCTTGAGAGTATTGGCGTGATGGTTGAAGCTCATCCAGTTGTGCCACCAATCTAAAGCTGGACCCATGAGATAGGTTTGGATATGTGCCTCCACATCCAATCTTCTTCCTTCATTAGCATGTGCAACACGAAGGTAGCTCCTATGGGCTCCTAGGAACTCTTCTAGTTGACGAGCATCTGGCATGCCATCATACATATGCAACCATGCTCTAAGTGTGCTGAGCATTGCATTAATCATCATTTCTTGCTGGCGCTCAATGCGGCGGGCAGCTGCAGCATTGGCCACAGCTTGTTGTGTGATCATGTTCCTGAACGCTTGCTGTTGCACTAGGTTGGTGAGGGTTACCAGGAGCCTGTCTAGATGACCAGCACCTGGAGGGATTGGCAGCTGTGGTGGGGGTGGCATCAGTGCCAGCACTGGTTCTTGTGGCAGCTGGTTGTTCCCCAGTACAGCCTTGAATTGGAAGACTGGGTCCTCTCCCTCTTCCTCGGCAGTGATAAATGGGTGATCGTCTTCAGATATTTCGGATCATTCATGGGGCTCTGGGCTGAAGGTAGCAGCTTCTGAGTTTCTATCAGAGGCAAATTGTAACAGGCTAGCAGGGACAAGAAGACAACAGAAAACTAGGGAAGACTTGGTTACTACTTGTTATTCTCCTTTGAGGGGCCTCAGAGAGGTCCTCTTTTTATAGACAAAAGGGGCTGACAAATGCTATATCCTAACTACCCAATCAGATCTCACCCACATCATCCTAAACTGTTTGTCAGCCTATTGCACCATTTGCAACCAATCAGATCTTGTACATGTCATCCTAAACTATTTGTCAGCCTATTGCACCATTTATAGCCAATCACAAGTGAGACAAGTCATCCTAAATACACTGTGCCACTTGATTAAAAGGGGCAGATGCTAGTGTGTCAGGATACTCATCTAATTTAGCCAGAAATGGCTAAATCTGCTTATTTATCTAATTCTGGTCAAATGAATGCTGACACCATCAGCAAAGTCATGTGACCACTAGTTTGGAACCACATCTAACCAGTATAACCATAGCACTGACAGAAGAATTCTGTCACACTCCCCCACTTTAAGATTAAGCTCCCTTCTGGGCCAGGAACTCCTTCAAGATTTCTCTGCCATGGGGTAGGATGTTCTCTTCTGGTTCCCAAGTGTTCTGAGAGGAGGGGTATCCTTTCCACTTGATGAGGTAGAGATTCTTCTTCCTTCTGGTCTTGTGGTCAAGAATCTTCTCAACTTCCCAAAACTCTTCTCCTTGCTGGATAATTGGCTCAGGCTCAGGGGGTACTGGTCTGGTAGGGAAGTCCTCTGTGGGGTCCAAGTAAGGCTTGAGGAGTCTCACATGGAACACTGGATGAATCTTCATGGTGCTGGGGAGCTCCAGGGTGTAATTCTGAAATTCATCCTTGGCCTTGATTCTGTAAGGTCCAAGCCAGGGGTGAAGAAGTTTCTGGGCTGGTCTCTGGGCTTCTTCTTCTGGGGTGATGCCTTCTCTGGATAGCCAAACTTTGGAGCCTATGGGGTAGCTTGGGGCATTGCTGAGAGACTTGTTGGCTTGCTGAACTTGTCTTTCTTGGGCTAGTATCATGTTATCCTTGGCTACTTGAAGCAGTTGCTGAATATACTGGTGGAAGTCTGTTGCTTCAGGATCATTGCTTTCTCCTGGTGGTGTTGCTGGGGTCCTGGGATGCTGGCCATTCTCCAAGTAGAATGGGGTAAAGCCTGTAGTTTCTGAGACACTGTTGTTGTAGGCAAACTCAGCAAAGGGGAGAAGATCTTCCCAATTCTTCATGTTGTACTCCAGGGAAGCTCTCAGGTAGATCTTCAAAGTCTTGATGGTTCTCTCTGCCTGTCCATTGGTCTGCTGGTGTCTTGCAGTGGCTAGGAGGGTGTTGCAGCCTAAGAGTTGCATCAAGTTGGACCAGAATGAACTGGTGAACTTGGTGTCTCTGTCTGATACAATCACTTCTGGGAGGCCATGGTGCTTGAAGATGTGCTTCAAGAAGAGCAGGGCCAGGTCCTTGGCTGAGGCTCTGGTGGTGGTAGGGATGAAGTGGCTTCTCTTTGACAATCTGTCAACAATGATAAAGATGGCATTGTGACCAGAGGAAGTCATGGGTAGGTCAGGGATCAGGTCAATGGAGATCTGGCTCCATCTGGTCTTGGGTACTGGGAGGGGCTGCAGCAAGCCTGCTGGTGGTTGCTGACTAGGTTTGCTTCTCTGGCAGGAATCACAAGACTTGACATACTTCTTAATGTCCTTGTACATCCTTGGCCAGTAGTAATGCCTTGCTAGGGCATCATGGGTCTTGGTGATGCCAAAGTGTCCAGCATACTGAGTGTCATGGGTTTCTTGGAGTAGGCTCAACCTTAGGTCTGGGTCACTAGGAACAAAGATCCTGTCCTGGAAGTAGAGTAACCCATCTTGATGGCTGAGGTACTTGAGCCTTTGTTGCTGGTCTTCTGGTCTCCTGGGGTCATCCAAAGCTTGGATGAGCTCTTGAAGTTCTGGGTCTTCTGTGGTACTGGTCTTCAATCTCTCTTGAAGGGTGCTGGTGGTGTGGGTCACAGCATTCAACTCTGCTGCCACCAAGGCCTTGCACTTGATGCATCTTGGGGCCAGGTCTGGTCTTCTAGACAGGATGTCGCCACTGTGTGGAGTCTTCCTGGGCCATAGCCAATCTCAAAGTCAAAA
The DNA here is from genome assembly GCF_000182565.1 of Spizellomyces punctatus DAOM BR117. NCBI lineage: Eukaryota > Fungi > Chytridiomycota > Chytridiomycetes > Spizellomycetales > Spizellomycetaceae > Spizellomyces > Spizellomyces punctatus. The sequence goes on from NW_015971550.1 coordinate 34,706, forward strand.
GATTGGAAATTCATGACCCATCTGGCTTGTCTTCTGGTCAAGAAGTGCTGGTTCTGTAGCCACTTGAGGGACTGGTGGTCTGAGATAACTTTGAAGGGGGTTCCTTCCAGGTAGGGCCTCCAAACTCTGAGGGCATCATGGATGGCTAACAGCTCTTGTTCTCTGGTGTCATATCTGGTCTCTGCTGGGGCCATCTTCCTGGAGTGGTAGGCAACTGGTCTCATGCCTTTCCCATCATCCTGCCCAAGCCATGCTCCAACTGCATAACCTGAGGCATCAGGGAAGACAGTGGTAGGCAAGGCTGGGTCAAAGGGTCTGAGTACAGGAGCTTTGGTGACCATATCCTTCAGCTGCTGAAAAGCTTTCTCCTGAGGTTCAGACCAGGTCCAGGGCTTGTCATTCCTCAACACGTCTGTCAATGGTGCAGCTTGCTCTGCCAGGTCCTCCAGAAAGCTATGGAAGTAGTTCACCAGGCCCATGAACTGTCTGACTTCAGTGACACTCTTGGGGGTGGGCCATTCTTGAACAGTCTGCACTTTCTTGGGGTCAAGCTTGACTCCTTCATGTGAGACTACATGGCCAAGAAACTCTACTTCTTGCTTGAAGAACTGGCACTTGCTGGGGTTGGCATACAGCTTGTTCTGCCTGAGGGCTTGCAGAACCTGCTTGAGGTGGTCCAGGTGATCTTCTGGGGTCTTGGAGTAGATGAGGATGTCATCTAGGTAGACAATAACAAAGATGTCCAAGAAGGGTCTAAGGACATCATTCATCAAAGTCATGAAAGTGGCTGGGGCATTGGTCATTCCAAAGGACATGACCAGGAACTCAAAGTGACCATATCCGGTTCTGAAGGCTGTCTTGGGGATGTCTTCTGGGTGGACTCTGATCTGGTAATAGCCTGACTTCAGATCTAGCTTGGTAAACACCTGGGCTCCATTCAGCCTATCCATCAGCTCATCAATCCTAGGGAGGGGATATCTGTTCTTGATGGTGATCTTGTTCAGAGCCCTGTAGTCCACACACATCCTCAAAGACCCTTCTTTCTTCTTGACAAAGAGGATAGGTGCTCCAAATGGGCTCTTGGATGGTCTGATGTGGCCTGCCTCCAGAAGCTCTGAAAGCTGCTTCCTCAGTTCTTCTAACTCCAAAGAAGAGAGGTGGTAGGTTGGTCTCCAGGGGGTCTGGTTGGGGTCACTGAGTTCAATTCTGTGATCTACTGATCTCTCAGGGGGAAGTCCTGGGGGAAGCTCTTCAGCAAAGACATCTTGATAGTTTTCAAGAAGCTTGGTGACTTTGGAATCCATGGTGTCTGGAGGGGTGCTGGTATCTTGAGGGTTCTTGAGATACACAGCAAAAGCTGTTGCTGTCCTCTTCTTCAGTGTTCTGGCCAACATCTTTACTGATACCATGGTGATAAGATTGGACTTCTGGGATTTGTTGGAAGAGCTGGCCTGCTTAACAGACCATCTGACTCTGGGGTGCTGGGAGGTGGTGAAGGTCACAGTGTTCTTGTTGTAGTTGATACTGGGATTCCTCCAGGCAAACCAAGGTATACCCAGGATCAAGTCAAACTTGATTGGGGCTACTATAAAGTCTGACTGTTCTGTGTAGGTTCCTACTGAGTACTGAAGACCTTTGACAAAGCCTATTTCTTGGTGCTTTCTGTCATCAGCCATAGAGATTTCTGCTCCAGGGAGAGAATGAGTCACCAGTTGTGCCTTCTTGACAAAGGACTGTGACACATAGAGTTGGTTTGCCCCATTATCCAGGAGAATGGTTACTGGGATTCCTTGGATTCTACCTTGCACAGTCAGCAAGTGACTCTGGGGAATCCTTGGCCCTTTGGGGGTACTTAAAGAGTATGGAGCCACCTCTACTACATGGATCTTGCTTTCTTGGTAGGTGGCCTGGGTGGTCTGGGGTTCTGGGGTTCTCTGGGGTTCCTGGGTTTTCTGGGGTTCTAGGGTTCTCTGGGGTTCTGGGGTTCTCTGGGGTTCTTGGGTTCTCTGGGGTTCTGGGGTTCTCTGGGGTTCTTGGGTTCTCTGGAGTTCTTGGGTTCTCTGGAGTTCTGGGGTTCTCTGGGATTCTGGGGTTCTCTGGGGTTCTGGGGTTCTCTGGGGTTCTGGGATTTTCTGGGTTTCTGGGGTTCTCTGGGATTCTGGGATTCTCTGGGTTTCTGGGGTTCTCTGGGATGCTGGGGTTCTCTGGGGTTCTGGGGTTCTCTGGGGTTCTGGGGTTCTCTGGGTTTCTGGGGTTCTCTGGGGTTCTGGGGTTCTCTGGGTTTCTGGGGTTCTCTGGGATTCTGGGGTTCTCAGGGGTTCTGGGATTTTCTGGGTTTCTGGGGTTCTCTGGGATTCTGGGATTCTCTGGGTTTCTGGGGTTCTCTGGGATGCTGGGGTTCTCTGGGGTTCCAGGTAAAGTCCATGGATAGTTAAAGTCTCAGGGGTGGTTTCAGGTGGGTCCAATAGGTCCAAAGGTTGAATAACAGGAGAGTGTACCAGGTGGTGGGTGTCAGGGTTTTGGTTCTTGATATCTTCCCCAGTAGAGGCAGAACCTCCATCTTCTACTGAGTCTGCTTGCCATTTCCCTGCTGCTTGGTCTTCAATGGGCAGAGGGGGGCAATATGGCCTGGTTTTCTGCACCTGAAACAGGCTCCCTTCTTTCTGAGCTCAGTCTTCTCAGCCTCAGTGAGTTTGGAGAGAGGCTTCCCAGCATTGGTGGATATACTATCTATCTCCATAGGGACTACTCCAGAGTTCTCAGCCTTGGGGGAGTAGTAGCTGGTGGCCTGGCTTCTTTTCTGGTAGCTGAACTGGATCTGGTCAATCCTATCAGCTGTTGCTGCAGCTGTGGCTAAGTTGATGGTACTGGTGGGATTAAGCTCCAGTTGTTCCTGAACCCTGGGTTTAAGCCCTCTGATAAACTTGTCTAACTTTTCAGCTTCTGACAAGTCATCCACCTGAAGGCATAAAGTATTGAACTGGTTCAGGTACTCCTTTACTGAGCCTTGTTGTTTGAGCCTGGCCAACTGGTCTCTTGCTGCTCTGGTGGCATTTGCTGGGAGGAAGTTCTCTTGAAGGGCTCTCTTGAACTGGTCCCAAGACTGGATTCTGAGAGGGGATCCTACTGGGTGGTTCTTGACATGGCTTTGCCACCAGACTTCAGCATGGAGTTCCAAGTAGGTGGTGGCTACTAACAGTTGGCCTTCTGGTGATAGATCTGCAGCTGCCTGGAAGTACTCTTCAAGTCTGAGGAGGTATGTCCTAATCTCTTGGACATTCCTGTTGCCTTTGTAGGGCTTCAACTTGCTTTGGAGGACTTTTACCAGGGATTTATCTACTCTGGGTTCATACTGAGCAGTGGCTGGTGTGGTGGAGTTCAGCTGCTGGAGCTTTGCTTGATAAAGCTCCTGCCTGACCTGGTCTATGTCAAGCTCAGCAATGGTGTTGAAGAGAATCTCTTCCTGGCTGGTCATGGTGGTAATGGGGTGGAGTCTTGGGTAGTTACAATATTACTTGTAACAACAACAATAGGGTGGGTCACAGGCCCAAGAGATGCAATGTTACTTGCAGTCAAGATAGGGTGGGTCACAGGCCCAAGAGATGCAATGTTACTTGCAGTCAAGATAGGGTGGGTCACAGGCCCAAGAGATGCAATGTTACTTGCAGTCAAAATAGGGTGGGTCACAGGCCCAAGAGATGCAATGTTACTTGCAGTCAAAATAGGGTGGGTCACAGGCCCAAAATATGCAATATTACTTGCAAGTACAACTGGTGGGGAGGATACAGGGGGACTCTACAGCTTCTTCACAATCCCACAATAGAAAAGCTCTATCTGTTTTATCAGAGCTTCTGATGCTAACCAAGTGGTGTGTCTGGTAGTAGTTCTGGAGGTTGTGCTGGGGGTAGGTTGGTGGTATGGGGTGGTGTGGGCTGGTCTGTAGGAGTCCTTGAAGGGGGTTCTGGGCATAGGTTGGGCCTGGGATAAGAGGCAGGGGTCTTCTGATATTACTCAGAAGGACTAGGGCTGGGTCTGGGGTCTGGGGTCTGTTGGTCTTCTGATATTACTCAGAAGGTCTAGGGCAGGCTCTGGGGGTCTGGGGATCTTAGCTTCTAATCTCTCACAGAAGGTCTAAGAGTCTGGGGTTGTTGTCTAAGGTGGTGCTACCATGTAACAGGCTAGCAGGGACAAGAAGACAACAGAAAACTAGGGAAGACTTGGTTACTACTTGTTATTCTCCTTTGAGGGGCCTCAGAGAGGTCCTCTTTTTATAGACAAAAGGGGCTGACAAATGCTATATCCTAACTACCCAATCAGATCTCACCCACATCATCCTAAACTGTTTGTCAGCCTATTGCACCATTTGCAGCCAATCAGAACTCATACATGTCATCCTAAACTATTTGTCAGCCTATTGCACCATTTGCAACCAATCAGAACTCATACATGTCATCCTAAACTATTTGTCAGCCTATTGCACCATTTGCAACCAATCAGATCTTGTACATGTCATCCTAAACTATTTGTCAGCCTATTGCACCATTTATAGCCAATCACAAGTGAGACAAGTCATCCTAAATACACTGTGCCACTTGATTAAAAGGGGCAGATGCTAGTGTGTCAGGATACTCATCTAATTTAGCCAGAAATGGCTAAATCTGCTTATTTATCTAATTCTGGTCAAATGAATGCTGACACCATCAGCAAAGTCATGTGACCACTAGTTTGGAACCACATCTAACCAGTATAACCATAGCACTGACAGAAGAATTCTGTCACACAAATGGGTCGAAGATGATAGAGGGTCAAATGTCTTCCAATTCCGTAGTGTGTGTGGTAGTCTCAGGTGGTGCTACCATGTACCATCAATCGACCAGATTGCTCTAGTCGACATTTTCTGGCAAATCATTGGGCCCTGCAAGAGGGCTGTATAAAGACTTTGTTGTTAATACAAGAGAAAGGGAACTATTGATAGTTCCTCACGTTGCTAACTAGGCTAGTTGTTCTTCTAGTTTTTCCTTGCTTCTTCCTTTTTGAGGGGCTTTGGAGCAGCGCTCTTTTATGCTTGCTCCCTCCTTTGGCAGGGCGTCAGCATGAGATTTCCCACCTCCGCCAGTGCAGTCCCTCTTGCACCAATCGGAAGTGATTGGCGCTAGCAAATAAAGGGACAAATAATCTTCTAACTATGGGGCTGCCATGGAACCGAATGACTTTGACAGGTTGTCAGCGTGGCAGGGCTTACATAATCTAACTACTGTTACGCACTGCGCCATACTTTGGCCATACATGGCTACATGATCACTATGGCTATATATGGTGATATGATGATGAGACACGTCGCAAAAATCTAAGTTTGCACTTGTGTGTGAATACTAAAGGACAGGTCTACCTTACAATAACTGCTACAAAAAATATATTATTTATGCCTCTTTCAATGCCTCCAACAACCCACTGACCATTAATTTGTCTCCCTTTATGATATTTCCTTTTTCCAAATAAAGATTCATCAATTTCAACAATTTTTCCAGGGCCTCCAATTTTCAAGCCTGCTCATTGTGATATAATTAAAATATTGGCACAAACTTCTCTATATATATCATACCATTTTGGTACAGTATTTTTTGAGTTAATAGATGCCTCATTAAGGACATGATGTTGCTGACTTCTCTGACACCATTTCCACATTATAATTAATGCCTGGTCCACTTTTAGCTTGGTTTTATTGAAAATAGAGTTATGCCTAATAGATAGGCATGTGCTGCACTCCTTACACCTCCATCTATACCCATCTGTATGAGTATAATCCTTGATTTTAGTCATAGGAGCACTCTTACATGCTGCCATAGGACAACTCATGCACTTAGCTAATAAACCCAGGTCAAAACACAGAGATAGTAGGGTACTCTCATATGTGGCAATGGCATTGTAGAAGTCTTTGTCAGTCTTCAATTGTGTCATTGTCTATATTTTTATTGTCAAAAAGGCCCAGATCTAGTGTTGCAATGCACATGATCAAGATCTGGTTGACAGATCTTGTCTGAATCCCAATCATAAATGAATTACATAATGCATCTGATCATGTGGGATCATGACAGTCCCCTATAATGGGGAGTACCCTGAGGTAGTTTACCACCATTGCCTGATAAAGTTGTGAAGTTGTGAGCTCCTTCTTGCCTGGCATGATATGCATTTGCACCAGTTGGATTCACTGTGTTCTGGGATCCCCAAATATGCCTTTCACATCTGATACAATACCTATAATTACAATTTATTCATTCCTAGGTTCTCGGATCTTCAGTGGCAAACACAAGTCATATGGGTTGCAACCCACTACTTGAGCCCCAAAAGTAACTGTACTATAACACCATGTCAGAGAGGTGTCCTTTCCTTTGGCACATAGCCTCACAATTATAGTCCAAAAACAAGGTATCATGAATTCTAAATCAAATCCAATGAACCCAAGGCAGTGATGATTGGGAGCCTCGAGGTTTTCAACTGTTGAGAATGTGATCCTAGGGCAGGCCTGTCAGCGTTGATGACACTGGCTATAGTTATTTCTTGAAAAAGTGACGATCTGCAGCAAAGTCTTATAATACATAGGATAACTCGGCGTGACCTGGAAAACACATCACTGCGCATGAGGGTGTCAGAGTCGGCCACCCCAGCTTCCATATTCCTCAGCTTTACAATGAAATCACTTGAATTATATAGGTATATGTAGCTGAGTGCGCTACGACAAGCAAGTGAGGCACAGTGATGCGTGCAATTATATACACGGAATGCGTGAAGGTCTGAAATAAGTGTAAAAGATAGGGCATAATCAAAGACTTTTTACAGGATAAATGCATAATATAGAATATAGAGAACTGCTTCAATAGATATAAATAACAATACGCTGCATCTTCTGTATTTTCCGGTCTTCTGTCAAGTGCGTTGCGCGCATGCATTCCCACTAGTGAAGGTTAGGTCGTAGTATAGCTTGTTCGAACCCATGTAATACAAAAGTAGCGAAAATATGTAACTAACAAATACGGATCGTAAGATCCGCGATCGGGTGGGTGACGAACAATAATGATCCTCGAAGGCCCTTAGATTTGCATTCGGGGTTAACCAGTAGCACATCTTCGCCTTTTGCGCTTCCATGACCAGTGTAAAAGATGGAGAAATTTGATCTTCACGATGTCGTCCGAGTGTGCGAGACCTTACCTAAAAGCAGGAGATTCTCCGCAGTATCTGGTTCAGGTAGTTATAAGAACTATTGTGACCAGTACAGCGAAAGCTATCGATGTGATGAGCTTTATTTTTGCAGAGTTTATCGATATCTGGAATGACTTGACTGAATATCTGGAGTCAATCTTGATTAGTCAACGTGTAAGTACTGTCCTGCCGGACATCATATATGTGTGCGAGGAATAGCAACTAATTTCTGTGCAGTCTACCACGTTTCCAGGGTTCGGCTTCTTCCATGTGAAGAGATTGAAGAAAAAGACTGGTGATATGGAGAGGATTTTGTGTCCTCTCTTTTTCCCATCCCGAATGTGGGGAAAAGTTCCTGGTTATGATGTGAAGAGGCACTCGTCTGCTCTTGAAGGTCATGCGGTACCTAAATGTGCATAGAAAGAATGGCGTACTAATACGACTGGTATCGAACAGGTATACCAGCGCCTGAGCTATTTAACTTTTCAGGAGCTGCCAGCCGTTGCAAACGTAGTCGAGAAACAGTCGACCTTGCTATGAAGGACCTTGTTCATGCCCTGCTCCGCATATTGCGAAGAGGATCTACCGTCATTCTTCGCTTTAAGGGCATCGGCAAATTGCATTTTCGTCAGGGAACTATTCGATTCATGTTAGTTGAACAGTACTTTCAAGTAAACCTGAAGAGAAAAGACGTGGGCAGCTGTATTAACTTCATCTACCGAGTCAGATTTTCCATGGACTTCCTTTCCAACCTCAACGGTGCCGTGTCTTCTGATAAGCTTCTGCTGCCTTTTGACGGAAAACGGTATTGTACACTCTGACCTTTCATTTTGTGAACGAGCGGCTCACCAATTGATTCACTACAGAGATGATCGGAAAGAACCAGCGTCTTGTTCCGACCCTCCGGCGAGCAACGCTAAGCAAAGGACGGACATGGACGACCAAGAAGATAAAGCGAGCCTTACAGACCCGCCGCTGAAATTAAAGAAGCTTTCAGAGAGCCTACATCATGGAAACCCTCCTGGCCCCACGCTAACACGTCCTGATTCCACTGCATCGCAACGTACAATAAAGGACGACCAGGGCTACCTTGCGGTGCCTGCTGGAGTAGACACATGGGTAGGAGGAAAGAATCCGCAGGTTATCACAGTAGAGGGAGACAATCGTCCTTTCAATTTTTTGATCCGTTCAGGTAACGCAACTGCGTGAATGCTTCTTCCAGCCATTGAGGATACAAGAACTAACCCAGTTGGGGCTTGACTATTTTCATAGTAGGCACTCACACGCACGCCCATTCCGGAGATCGCCTTTGGAACGACGAAAACTGTCCTATTTGCAGGCATCGCAGTATGCCGATTGTTGATCTCAGGGAGCAACGGGCAAGAAAAGAGAAAGAGCAAGATCGTCTTATGTTGCACCTATCCCTGGACTTGGACAAAGAATTTGTTCTTAAATCGAGGGTAATGAATTATCTTTTTGTGGTCGATAGATCTGTTGTAAAATATCCCTGCTCAGGCCAACAAACAAGCAAAGCTGGAGACCACTATGTCCACTGCGGAATATAACCGAGCGAAGGCGGCGGAAAAGGTGAACGAAATATGCTACCCAAAAATCTATCATGCCTAACAACTTGATCTCCAGGAGGTGATTCGTAAAACAGAGCAGCACAAATTACCGGTAGGAAACCTTTTTGAAGATCGAGAGCTTGGACCCGATGTGCTGGTGCACGGAAGGCTTATTGCAGCCGGTCTACAAGAACAGGTAGGCTTTAACATCCGCATGCTGTGATTTCAAAACCTCACAAATGGCTTCCAGATCGCTGCAAACCAACTCAAAAAGGAGCATGAAAGAGTGCAGAGGGACTACGAGAATAAAGTTCTGAATCAGCGGTTATCGAAAGAGTTGAGTTCATGCCTTTCAGTTAAAAGCGCGATTACCAAGTTTGGAGGGTCCTGCGCTCCTCTCCCTTTGTAGTTACTTACCGCGTGGTGGTTCAGATTGTCCACGGCTGAGATTGAGTCCCACATTGAGAAATTGAAGCGACGCCAGCAACAACAAGATATTCTCGCAGAACAAATCAGAAGTCGCCAGCAGCTTCAACAGCATTCTCCTGAGCCTGCGCTACCAAATCCGTTTGCTCGAAGTGAGAATTTAATGTACCTGTATCAGAAGGAGAAAGCGAAGCAGCTGTATCAGGAGCAATTGGCAATTATTAAACAGAGGAGAGAGTACGAAGCACGAGTTGCGGACATGGAGCGTCAGCACTCGCTAGACAGGTTGACGATGTCACGTCATGAGTATGTCCAACGAGCAATCGCATTAAGCCGACAGAATGGCGCGAACAGCTAACATTCACTATAGGTTGGAAAAAGATCTTCGTAATATGAAAAAGGCAAATTACGAGCAGCGAAAGTCACTGGAAGCGTATTGGACAGAACAGCTTAGATTCAAGAACAGATTACAATCCAAAGTGTAGACGTAGACCTAGGAGTATTGTTAGTCGACTGATGATTGGACCGGGATTCGCCGAGCAACCTGTGAATAAGCTAGCGTGGATCTTTGCGACAAGTTGTTTATCGCGTTTCATGTTTCTATGTTGGCGACATGTTATCATT
>NW_015971550.1:45019-48478 GCF_000182565.1 Spizellomyces punctatus DAOM BR117
CAAACTGGTTCATGTCACCTTGCGTAGCTACGCCATTTATGCCAACGGATCGTTGGGGAGGCTGTCCTTCCAGCAATCCAGGTAAATTTGGCAACGCGAGAGCTAGCAGATCATCTAGAATCCCTCTCTCTCTATTGCTCCCAAATACGGTATCGTCGGGTAGTGCAAGAGTCTTCCTTCGACGCTGTTGCATTAGGGGAAGGACGCGCTTTAATGGCACATACGCCCGCATTTCATCATTGCAAGGATTTTTGGATCGCACCGCCGCAAGTGCACCTTTATAGAGCTGGCGAGAGTTTTCTTCTGGAACTGAAGGAAACAGCTCATTTGGTTCAGACGGGGAGAACGGTGGGGCCAGGAGGACGTCCAAAGTCGATCGAGTCATTTTTGATTGTTCAACAGGTATAATACACTCATAGTTGGCACGTTTTCGTTTCCTCGTTTCTGAAGGGAGTGAAAAATCAAGTGCAGCATCGAAACCACTCAAATTTTCATCATCAGATGGGCCCAACGCAGGTGATATCGTATTTACTCCAGGCTTCGGAACTTGCTCCAGCAAAGGGGACACTTGATCGCCGGGTGCAATCGTTGGCGGCAATGCGCACCTATTTACCTGTTCTGACGTCTCTCTCGTTGATACATGGTGATCAGGCAGGCTGGCTAACCTCTCCGTGAGAGTCTCCCCCGACATGGGTCCAAGTTCATCGATATCTGCAGAGGCACAAATTTAATACTTGTGACTAAAGTATCAACCGTCATCACAGGGTTGCTTTTGGTGCACTGTACGGTCGGGGTGCTCCGTCAGCGGTTGGCCGAGAACAGCCTACTCACTTATAGGAAAGGCGCCGGGTTCCATAACCGGAAAGCCGGTGACTTCCTCGGTTTCCGACGGAGCGAGAGCAATACCGTCATGTTCGCTTGCCAATGGCAGACTGACTCCATATCTGCTGAATCTTAAACCTCCAGTGCCCCCTAGCGTTGTGTTCGTCCCTGAACCCACCGTGTCCTGCACGTCGGTCGAGGTCGATAAAATTGCTCGCTTGGCCCATGCTCTACAAAAGTCCCGCAACGCTTCCGGGTCAACACCTAATTCCTCTAAGCTTCTTGAAGCGTCTTCCAAATTCGTAACCGTTCGACCTTGCAGCTGAGAATACTCGGAGGCCCTGGTCGCCAGCAAATCCAAAAATCGCACAAGCAGGTCTGAGAGCACTGCACAAGCGGAGTCTTGAACCCGCTCAAAACCCGCCTGGTGAAGAACTTGAGCGACCGCAATGCGGACCAGGTTTGCAGCAAAAGAGTCGCTCATGCCTAACACTGTGTTAGAGCTCAACCACCGATATTCGTTTAAAATGTACGTTAGGACGTCTTCCAGAGTCAGGATCATCACGTGGATTGTGTATCACGTGAGAGATCATTCAAGGTCTGTGACTGCGCCGCTTCAAGTTCTCTTCAAATGCGCTTGCTACTTTCTTGTGGTTCTCGCTGGTTGACCACAAATTCTCTGCGGGCTCGTGGAATGGCTCAAGTTACGACAGCCACTGCTGCAGCCGTTGCGCTAGCAGAGGCTCTGGTGACGGAAGGTGCATCGACGCTTTATATTTATTGCGACCGGTCATAAGGAAGTGTGTTCCTTTGTCCTCGTTCTGAACCCACTGCTTTATTGTTCTGGTGTTACCCCTAGCTAAGCGCAAGGCTTCGTACACGGCTGTTGACGAGCACATAACCACAGAAACACGAGTTGTGGGGATAGGTACACGACAGGCAGAGGGACACAAAAGACGTATTCGAGTTCACCAAAGCTTTGATAGGTTCAGGGAGTACGGTTGTGTTTTGCGTCGAACGATTAGCACAACGCGTAAAATCTGAGAACCTGGGGATAAAAGCTTGCATTCCAACATCATTCCAAGCAAAGCAGTTAATCATCGAGGCTGGGTTGCCACTATCTGAGTTGAACCAGTTCCCCGACATTGATGTGGCCTTCGATGGTGCGGATGAGGTCGATGCACAGTTGAATTGCATCAAAGGCGGTGGTGCTTGTCAATTGCAGGAAAAACTGGTTGCGAGCTGCGCAAAGAAGTTTGTCATTGTCGCAGACTACAGAAAGAACTCGATGGTTTTGGGAGAGCAGGTATATATATAAGCCTAACATAGTACCTTTGCGTCTTCTGACAAAATCGCTTCGTTTTCATACAGTGGAAGCTGGGTGTACCGCTAGAGGTGATTCCCATGGTGTACGCTCCGTTACTCTCGGTAGGGATTACTTTCGCGTCAGCGTAAGGTTACCTGCAACTGACGATTGTCCCCGTGGCATTCAGAAACTTCGGGCGCTAGGCGCAAACCCTGTTCTTAGGATGGCTATGCGCAAAGCAGGGCCTGTTGTAACGGATAACGGAAATTTCGTCATAGATGCAGACTTCGGTGGCATTCAAGATCCTGTCGCGTTGGAACGTATGTTAATTGCGATTCCCGGTATAGTGGAAACGGGACTCTTCTGTAATATGGCGAAATGGGCATACTTTGGAATGCAGGATGGGTGAGTAGCCGTTTTTCCCCTGCAGTTCTTTGTGATGCGTATTAGCTTATCGTACTTGGGGGCATTCACTACAGTTCTGTTCAACTGCGCAGTGCCTAGATCTGAGACGAAAGGCAGGGCCCTATTATTCACGAAGACCACATGAGGCGCATCTCCGCATTTTTCATATGGATACAGAATATATTGCAAGCCACATATACATGTAAACCCGATTCTCAACTCAACTCCATCAATGCCACAAATGACTTTTTACGTTATTGTTGTTTACACTCCTGTGGCTTCTCCGTGGAAGTAGTGCCAACCGCCTGACAGTAATCTTTCAGTGCAAAGCTCCACACACGTGAATAGCTTCCATCATACCTGAGTACCATCATCGTCGTCATCCTCCACATCATCTATATGGAATGTAAGACATTTAGCAAGTACCGGAACGAGACTGCAATCTCCAGATCTCACTCACCGTCATCACCATCATCATCATCATCCTCTCCAGGATACCATTCTTCGATATCATCTGGAAATGACTTGAGTTCCTTCGCTGTTGGTGTCGGTCAAATCAAGAGCTCAGTTCACCTTCATCAAACTCTCCTTCTTCGTACTCCAGAGCCTTCCCAGTAAACCAATCGATCGCCCGGGGGATCAATTTCTCCTTGACAATTTCACCGACTTCATAATCGGCTTCGAGTTTAGCATCCAGTTCATGAAGCTTATCAAACATGTTAAGGGACTTTCGCCAACTATATAGTAAAGACGGACTGACGGATTTTCTCACCTCTTCATCGTCCGCCTCTTCGTCATCCACAGGTCCCTTTGGGGGATTAAAAAATTGGAAGAAAGTTTCCGCTGGTACTGTCTTCTTGACGGTACGAGTCTTGTTGTCCCTATTTACAGCCATCAATACACAACCGCTTGGCTTGATATGCCAA